>NC_092110.1:44711366-45000462 GCF_045679555.1 Salvelinus alpinus | reverse complement strand
CAACAGACAGCAACATAGTGAACCCCACAACGACAACAGTCAAACAGCAACATAGTGAACCCCACAACGACAACAGTCAAACAGCAACATAGTGAACCCCACAACGACAACAGTCAGCAACATAGTGAACCCCACAGCGACAACAGTCAGCAACATAGTGAACCCCACACCGACAACAGTCAGACAGCAACATAGTGAACCCCACACCGACAACAGTCAGACAGCAACATAGTGAACCCCACACCGACAACAGTCAGACAGCAACATAGTGAACCCCACACCGACAACAGTCAGACAGCAACATAGTGAACCCCACAGCGACAACAGTCAGTCAAACAGCAACATAGTGAACCCCACACCGACAACAGTCAGACAGCAACATAGTGAACCCCACACCGACAACAGTCAGACAGCAGCATAGTGAACCCCACACCGACAATAGTCAGACAGCAACATAGTGAACCCCACAGCGACAACAGTCAGTCAAACAGCAACATAGTGAACCCCACACCGACAACAGTCAGACAGCAACATAGTGAACCCCACACCGACAACAGTCAGACAGCAACATAGTGAACCCCACACCGACAACAGTCAGACAGCAACATAGTGAACCCCACAGCGACAACAGTCAGTCAAACAGCAACATAGTGAACCCCACACCGACAACAGTCAGACAGCAACATAGTGAACCCCACAGCGACAACAGTCAGTCAAACAGCAACATAGTGAACCCCACACCGACAACAGTCAGACAGCAACATAGTGAACCCCACACCGACAACAGTCAGACAGCAACATAGTGAACCCCACACCGACAACAGTCAGACAGCAGCATAGTGAACCCCACAGCGACAACAGTCAGTCAAACAGCAACATAGTGAACCCCACACCGACAACAGTCAGACAGCAACATAGTGAACCCCACACCGACAACAGTCAGACAGCAACATAGTGAACCCCACACCGACAACAGTCAGACAGCAACATAGTGAACCCCACACCGACAACAGTCAGACAGCAGCATAGTGAACCCCACACCGACAACAGTCAGACAGCAACATAGTGAACCCCACACCGACAACAGTCAGACAGCAACATAGTGAACCCCACACCGACAACAGTCAGACAGCAGCATAGTGAACCCCACAGCGACAACAGTCAGCAACATAGTGAACCCCACAGCGACAACAGTCAGACAGCAACATAGTGAACCCCACACCGACAACAGTCAGACAGCAACATAGTGAACCCCACAGCGACAACAGTCAGCAACATAGTGAACCCCACAGCGACAACAGTCAGACAGCAACATAGTGAACCCCACACCGACAACAGTCAGACAGCAACATAGTGAACCCCACACCGACAACAGTCAGACAGCAGCATAGTGAACCCCACACCGACAACAGTCAGACAGCAACATAGTGAACCCCACACCGACAACAGTCAGACAGCAGCATAGTGAACCCCACACCGACAACAGTCAGACAGCAGCATAGTGAACCCCACACTGACAACAGTCAGACAGCAGCATAGTGAACCCCACAGCGACAACAGTCAGACAGCAACATAGTGAACCCCACAACGACAACAGTCAGCAACATAGTGAACCCCACAGCGACAACAGTCAGCAACATAGTGAACCCCACACCGACAACAGTCAGACAGCAACATAGTGAACCCCACAACGACAACAGTCAAACAGCAACATAGTGAACCCCACAACGACAACAGTCAGCAACATAGTGAACCCCACAGCGACAACAGTCAGCAACATAGTGAACCCCACACCGACAACAGTCAGACAGCAACATAGTGAACCCCACACCGACAACAGTCAGACAGCAACATAGTGAACCCCACACCGACAACAGTCAGACAGCAACATAGTGAACCCCACAGCGACAACAGTCAGTCAAACAGCAACATAGTGAACCCCACACCGACAACAGTCAGACAGCAACATAGTGAACCCCACACCGACAACAGTCAGACAGCAGCATAGTGAACCCCACACCGACAACAGTCAGACAGCAACATAGTGAACCCCACACCGACAACAGTCAGACAGCAACATAGTGAACCCCACAGCGACAACAGTCAGTCAAACAGCAACATAGTGAACCCCACACCGACAACAGTCAGACAGCAACATAGTGAACCCCACACCGACAACAGTCAGACAGCAACATAGTGAACCCCACACCGACAACAGTCAGACAGCAACATAGTGAACCCCACACCGACAACAGTCAGACAGCAGCATAGTGAACCCCACACCGACAACAGTCAGACAGCAGCATAGTGAACCCCACAACGACAACAGTCAGACAGCAACATAGTGAACCCCACAGCGACAACAGTCAGACAGCAACATAGTGAACCCCACACCGACAACAGTCAGACAGCAGCATAGTGAACCCCACACCGACAACAGTCAGACAGCAGCATAGTGAACCCCACACCGACAACAGTCAGACAGCAGCATAGTGAACCCCACAGCGACAACAGTCAGACAGCAGCATAGTGAACCCCACACCGACAACAGTCAGACAGCAGCATAGTGAACCCCACACCGACAACAGTCAGACAGCAGCATAGTGAACCCCACACCGACAACAGTCAGACAGCAGCATAGTGAACCCCACACCGACAACAGTCAGACAGCAGCATAGTGAACCCCACAGCGACAACAGTCAGACAGCAGCATAGTGAACCCCACACCGACAACAGTCAGACAGCAGCATAGTGAACCCCACACCGACAACAGTCAGACAGCAGCATAGTGAACCCCACACCGACAACAGTCAGACAGCAGCATAGTGAACCCCACACCGACAACAGTCAGTCAAACAGCAACATAGTGAACCCCACACTGACAACAGTCAGACAGCAACATAGTGAACCCCACAGCGACAACAGTCAGTCAAACAGCAACATAGTGAACCCCACACCGACAACAGTCAGACAGCAACATAGTGAACCCCACACCGACAACAGTCAGACAGCAACATAGTGAACCCCACACCGACAACAGTCAGACAGCAACATAGTGAACCCCACACCGACAACAGTCAGACAGCAGCATAGTGAACCCCACACCGACAACAGTCAGACAGCAGCATAGTGAACCCCACAACGACAACAGTCAGACAGCAACATAGTGAACCCCACAGCGACAACAGTCAGACAGCAACATAGTGAACCCCACACCGACAACAGTCAGACAGCAACATAGTGAACCCCACACCGACAACAGTCAGACAGCAGCATAGTGAACCCCACACCGACAACAGTCAGATAGCAGCATAGTGAACCCCACACCGACAACAGTCAGACAGCAGCATAGTGAACCCCACACCGACAACAGTCAGACAGCAGCATAGTGAACCCCACACCGACAACAGTCAGACAGCAGCATAGTGAACCCCACACCGACAACAGTCAGACAGCAGCATAGTGAACCCCACACCGACAACAGTCAGACAGCAGCATAGTGAACCCCACAGCGACAACAGTCAGACAGCAGCATAGTGAACCCCACACCGACAACAGTCAGACAGCAGCATAGTGAACCCCACACCGACAACAGTCAGACAGCAGCATAGTGAACCCCACACCGACAACAGTCAGACAGCAGCATAGTGAACCCCACACCGACAACAGTCAGACAGCAGCATAGTGAACCCCACAGCGACAACAGTCAGACAGCAGCATAGTGAACCCCACACCGACAACAGTCAGACAGCAGCATAGTGAACCCCACAGCGACAACAGTCAGACAGCAGCATAGTGAACCCCACAGCGACAACAGTCAGACAGCAGCATAGTGAACCCCACACCGACAACAGTCAGACAGCAGCATAGTGAACCCCACACCGACAACAGTCAGACAGCAGCATAGTGAACCCCACACCGACAACAGTCAGACAGCAGCATAGTGAACCCCACACCGACAACAGTCAGTCAAACAGCAACATAGTGAACCCCACACTGACAACAGTCAGACAGCAACATAGTGAACCCCACAGCGACAACAGTCAGTCAAACAGCAACATAGTGAACCCCACACCGACAACAGTCAGACAGCAACATAGTGAACCCCACACCGACAACAGTCAGACAGCAACATAGTGAACCCCACACCGACAACAGTCAGACAGCAACATAGTGAACCCCACACCGACAACAGTCAGATAGCAGCATAGTGAACCCCACACCGACAACAGTCAGACAGCAGCATAGTGAACCCCACAACGACAACAGTCAGACAGCAACATAGTGAACCCCACAGCGACAACAGTCAGACAGCAACATAGTGAACCCCACACCGACAACAGTCAGACAGCAACATAGTGAACCCCACACCGACAACAGTCAGACAGCAGCATAGTGAACCCCACACCGACAACAGTCAGATAGCAGCATAGTGAACCCCACACCGACAACAGTCAGACAGCAGCATAGTGAACCCCACACCGACAACAGTCAGACAGCAGCATAGTGAACCCCACACCGACAACAGTCAGACAGCAGCATAGTGAACCCCACACCGACAACAGTCAGACAGCAGCATAGTGAACCCCACACCGACAACAGTCAGACAGCAGCATAGTGAACCCCACAGCGACAACAGTCAGACAGCAGCATAGTGAACCCCACACCGACAACAGTCAGACAGCAGCATAGTGAACCCCACACCGACAACAGTCAGACAGCAGCATAGTGAACCCCACACCGACAACAGTCAGACAGCAGCATAGTGAACCCCACACCGACAACAGTCAGACAGCAGCATAGTGAACCCCACAGCGACAACAGTCAGACAGCAGCATAGTGAACCCCACACCGACAACAGTCAGACAGCAGCATAGTGAACCCCACAGCGACAACAGTCAGACAGCAGCATAGTGAACCCCACAGCGACAACAGTCAGACAGCAGCATAGTGAACCCCACAGCGACAACAGTCAGACAGCAGCATAGTGAACCCCACAGCGACAAACAGAACACACTGAAACTCCTCCCCCAACCCTAGGAGATGAGCTGTTCTCACCTGACAGACAGATTCCTTCTTGGGGCCTCCTCCGTTGGTCTTCTTGGCCCCGTTGGTCTGGTCTATGCTGTCACTGGGGGACTCTGGACGCTCCTCAATGCCAGAGCCCTCCGGCTCAGGACTGGATGCTGCTTGCTTCCTCTTCTTGGTCTGGGAGGCTGCTAATTGGCTGGCTGAGTCCAGCCTCCTCTTCATGATTGGCTTTGTCTTCTCTGGTTCTTTCTCTGGTGATTTAGAACTAATGAATCCTTTAACTTCTGTCTCCGTTATCTTTCTGTTTCTCTTCTTCGTGGGGGCGGAGGAGTCTGCTGCCACAGCCTGAGGTTAGAGTTAGGAGAAGAAGATCTGACTCGTCATCATCATCATGGACATCTAAAAAGGCAACATACTGGCAGTGTTTTCCACAAGTACATGGAGTAGCCAGCCAACTAGAAAAAGGGCCAGACAGGTTCCCACGGGCCAGCTTGGTTTGTGGCCTCCGGTACATTCTAATGCCTTGATTCCATCCAAAATACACAGCTAAATTATTTCATGCTTTAATTGGGTTTACTTCCCAGAAAAAAAGCAAGCCCTGCAGGGTCTAATTTTGTCTTATCTTGATTATTGTCCAGTCCTGTGGTCGAGTGCTGCAAGGAAAGACCTAGTTAAGCTGCAGCTGTCGGGCTGCGCGTCTGTCCGTATTGATACGTAGGCTGCGCGTGTGTGTCCGTATTGATACGTAGGCTGCGCGTGTGTGTCCGTATTGATACGTAGGCTGCGCGTGTGTGTCCGTATTGATACGTAGGCTGCGCGTGTGTCCGTATTGATACGTAGGCTGCGCGTGTGTGTCCGTATTGATACGTAGGCTGCGCGTGTGTGTCCGTATTGATACGTAGGCTGCGCGTCTGTGCGTATTGATACGTAGGCTGCGCGTGTGTGCGTATTGATACGTAGGCTGCGCGTGTGTGTGCGTATTGATACGTAGGCTGTGTGTGTGTGTGTGCGTATTGATATGTAGGCTGTGTGTGTGTGTGCGTATTGATACGTAGGCTGCATTTGTGTGTACGTATTGATATGTAGGCTGCGTGTGCCTTTTTAAAATTGATGTAGTTCTTGTCTATTAGTGTCATGTTTCATGTGGACCCCAGGAAGAGTAGCTGCTGCTTTATCAACAGTTAATGGGCATCCTAATAAAATACCTCAAAAACCAGATTGGAAAAATGCCTGGTATTGAGTAGAAATACATGACTTTACAATTTAAAATTACAGAATATTTAGGAATTCAGTGCATTGTTCGTTATACCTAGTCAGTTGAATACCTTCAACTGAAATGGATCTTCCTCATTTAACCCAACCCCTCTGAATCAGAGAGGTGCGGGGGGCTGCCTTAATCAACATCCACGTCTTCCTCATTTAACCCAACCCCTCTGAATCAGAGAGGTGCGGGGGGCTGCCTTAATCAACATCCACGTCTTCCTCATTTAACCCAACCCCTCTGAATCAGAGAGGTGCGGGGGGCTGCCTTAATCAACATCCACGTCTTCCTCATTTAACCCAACCCCTCTGAATCAGAGAGGTGCGGGGGGCTGCCTTAATCAACATCCACGTCTTCCTCATTTAACCCAACCCCTCTGAATCAGAGAGGTGCGGGGGGCTGAGGGGGGCTGCCTTAATCGACATCCACGTCTTCGGAGCCCGAGGAACAGTGGGTTAACTGCCTTGTTCAGGGGCAGAACAACAGCTGTTTACCTTGTCAGCGCTGGGATTCAATCCAGCAACCTTAAGGTTACTGGCCCATCACTCTAACCACTAGGCCACCCGCCTCCTCTTAACCACCCGCCTGCTCTTAACCACCCGCCTCCTCTTAACCCACCCGCCTCCTCTAACCACTAGGCCACCCGCCTCCTCTTAACCACCCGCCTCCTCTTAACCACCCGCCTCCTCTTAACCACCCGCCTCCTCTTGGCCACCCGCCTCCTCTAACCACTAGGCCACCCGCCTCCTCTAACCACTAGGCCACCCGCCTCCTCTAACCACTAGGCCACCCGCCTCCTCTAACCACTAGGCCACCCGCCTCCTCTAACCACTAGGCCACCCGCCTCCTCTAACCACTAGGCCACCCGCCTCCTCTAACCACTAGGCCACCCGCCTCCTCTAACCACTAGGCCACCCGCCTCCTCTAACCACTAGGCCACCCGCCTCCTCTAACCACTAGGCCACCCGCCTCCTCTAACCACTAGGCCACCCGCCTCCTCTAACCACTAGGCCACCCGCCTCCTCTAACCACTAGGCCACCCGCCTCCTCTAACCACTAGGCCACCCGCCTCCTCTAACCACTAGGCCACCCGCCTCCTCTAACCACTAGGCCACCCGCCTCCTCTAACCACTAGGCCACCTGCCTCCTCTAACCACTAGGCTACCTGCCGCCCCCATGTGGTCTAGGCCTATATCATCAAGACTATTTTCTAACCTGTCTTCGAGATTAAAGTATTATTTCAAGTTTTACTGCAAGATATGAACTGTCACAATGTTTGTTTGTGCACCGGGGCCTCCCACTCCTCTTTCTATTCTGGTTAGAGACCGTTTGCGTTGTTCTGTGAAGGGAGTAGTCCACAGCGTTGTACAAGATCTTTCGTTTCTTGGCAATTTCTCGCATGGAAAAGGCTCCATTTCTCAGAACAAGAATACTGACGGGTTTCAGAAGAAAGGTCTTTGTTTCTGGCCATTTTGAGCCTGTAATCAAACCCACAAATGCTGATGCTCCAGATTCTCAACTAGTCTAAAGGCCAGTTTTGTTGCTTCTTTAAATCAGGACAACAGTTTTCAGCTGTGCTAACATTATTGCAAAATGGTTTTCTAATGATCAATTAGCTTTTTAAAATGATAAACTTGGATTAGCTAACACAACGTGCCATTGGAACACAGGAGTGATGGTTGCTGATAATGGGCCTCTGTACGCCTATGTAGATATTCCATAAAAAAAATCTATCGTTTCCAGCTACAATAGTCATTTACAACATTAATGTGTATACACCGCCGTGTTCTCTTCATGCTCCCCATACACCGCCGTGTTCTCTTCATGCTCCCCATACACCGCCGTGTTCTCTTCATGCTCCCCATACACCGCCGTGTTCTCTTCATGCTCCCCATACACCGCCGTGTTCTCTTCATGCTCCCCATACACCGCCGTGTTCTCTTCATGCTCCCCATACACCGCCGTGTTCTCTTCATGCTCCCCATACACCGCCGTGTTCTCTTCATGCTCCCCATACACCGCCGTGTTCTCTTCATGCTCCCCATACACAGCCGTGTTCTCTTCATGCTCCCCATACACCGCCGTGTTCTCTTCATGCTCCCCATACACCGCCGTGTTCTCTTCATGCTCCCCATACACCGCCGTGTTCTCTTCATGCTCCCCATACACCGCCGTGTTCTCTTCATGCTCCCCATACACCGCCGTGTTCTCTTCATGCTCCCCATACACCGCCGTGTTCTCTTCATGCTCCCCATACACCGCCGTGTTCTCTTCATGCTCCCCATACACCGCCGTGTTCTCTTCATGCTCCCCATACACCGCCGTGTTCTCTTCATGCTCCCCATACACCGCCGTGTTCTCTTCATGCTCCCCATACACCGCCGTGTTCTCTTCATGCTCCCCATACACCGCCGTGTTCTCTTCATGCTCCCTATACACCGCCGTGTTCTCTTCATGCTCCCCATACACCGCCGTGTTCTCTTCATGCTCCCTATACACCGCCGTGTTCTCTTCATGCTCCCTATACACCGCCGTGTTCTCTTCATGCTCCCTATACACCGCCGTGTTCTCTTCATGCTCCCTATACACCATGTTCTCTTCATGCTCCCTATACACCGCCATGTTCTCTTCATGCTCCCTATACACCGCCATGTTCTTTTCATGCTCCCTATACACCGCCATGTTCTCTTCATGCTCCCTATACACCGCCATGTTCTTTTCATGCTCCCTATACACCGCCATGTTCTATTCATGCTCCCTCTACACCGCCATGTTCTTTTCATGCTCCCTATACACCGCCATGTTCTATTCATGCTCCCTATACACCGCCATGTTCTATTCATGCTCCCTATACACCGCCATGTTCTATTCATGCTCCCTATACACCGCCATGTTCTCTTCATGCTCCCTATACACCGCCATGTTCTTTTCATGCTCCCTATACACCGCCATGTTCTATTCATGCTCCCTCTACACCGCCATGTTCTTTTCATGCTCCCTATACACCGCCATGTTCTATTCATGCTCCCTATACACCGCCATGTTCTATTCATGCTCCCTATACACCGCCATGTTCTATTCATGCTCCCTATACACCATGTTCTATTCATGCTCCCTATACACCGCCATGTTCTATTCATGCTCCCTATACACCGCCATGTTCTATTCATGCTCCCTATACACCATGTTCTATTCATGCTCCCTATACACCGCCATGTTCTTTTCTAATTACTGTGGTTGTGTGTGTGTGTGTGTGTGTGTAGCCAAGTTATTTTTATTCCTCATGTCATTATTTCTATTTAATAATATCTTTAACTCTGCGTTGTGGAAACGGACCCGTAAGTAAGCATTTTACTGTTAGTCTACACCCGTTGTCTACAAAGCATGTGACAAATCAAATTTGAGTAAATGGCCTATGGACCACGACTCTGCGTGGCTGGCTATGTGAAACACAAAAGAAAATAAATGAATTTTCCAAAAAACTAGGCTAAGTTGATTTTGACTCATCATTCATTACCACTTACCATTGTAATGCATGTGCAAATTCACTTGATAAAGGAGCATCATGCGCTCTCTCTCTTTAATGTAATGAAATTTGACTGTAACCAGCTACAACGCACACATCACACAGGTACCGGGAGGTGGAACAGACTGTCAAACCAGCAGTGTCCCCTGTCATTGCTCGCTTTGTGACTGACAGGTGACTTTCCTCTCAATAGATCGCTAGGAGATGCATATCGGTCATTCTAGCAGGAAAGGGCTCAACTTCATTTTCTGACTAACGAAATTAAACTTTTAAATGAAACGTAGCCTGGTTAATATGAAGTGGAAAAAGTCTTACCGGCTGTTTAGCTGATAACCAGTGCGAATGGAAAACACTGATCATACTGCACCGCCGTTTCATACCGTATAATAACTCACCTTCTGTTTGTCACCAACTCCACGTTTCTTCTTGGGTTGTTGGTCCTCATCGATCTGTAGAGCTCGTTTACCAGGCAGCTGCTTCTTCTGAGGATCCTTCTTACCTGGAAACAAGTCAGAGGCCAGATTGTGATGAAACTACAACGGATCCTCATGAGCAACATTCACCCGATCAGTAAAGACTGTGGAACTAACGGCAAGTATCAACAACTTCTTACCTTTATGTTCTGCCTTTAGCTGTTCTGTAACGGGACAGGTCTTGGTACCTTTCTTAGCTAGGAGGAAAACCGACATGTTAACTGACACATTTTACAAAACTAAATAATACCCTACCTATAACTGACGATATGTTGATATGACCCGAAATTACCTATAGGTGCATGCGGCAGGGTTTCTAGCATGTTGGTAGTCAAGGCAACCCCTTTGGACCTCTTCCTCTCCGTCTTGGCAGTTAGTTGAGGTTTCAGTTTGGACTTCTTCTGTTTCTGCTTGTGAGGGTCAAGTTGTCCAGTCTCTGAGCTAGGGGAGACAAGATCCTACAAGCAACAACTTCCTCAAAATAAGGACAACACAAAAGAGTGAAAACAGTCCCGTCCTGTAAATAACACAGTATATCAGTCCCGTCCTGTAAATAACACAGTATATCAGTCCCGCCCTGTAAACAACACAGTATATCAGTCCCGTCCTGTAAACACAGTATATCAGTCCCTTCCTGTAAACAACACAGTATATCAGTCCCGTCCTGTAAACAACACAGTATATCAGTCCCGTCCTGTAAACAACACAGTATATCAGTCCCTTCCTGTAAACAACACAGTATATCAGTCCCGCCCTGTAAATAACACAGTATATCAGTCCCTTCCTGTAAACACAGTATATCAGTCCCGTCCTGTAAATAACACAGTATATCAGTCCCGTCCTGTAAATAACACAGTATATCAGTCCCGTCCTGTAAATAACACAGTATATCAGTCCCGTCCTGTAAACAACACAGTATATCAGTCCCGTCCTGTAAACAACACAGTATATCAGTCCCTTCCTGTAAATAACACAGTATATCAGTCCCGTCCTGTAAACACAGTATATCAGTCCCGCCCTGTAAACAACACAGTATATCAGTCCCGTCCTGTAAACAACACAGTATATCAGTCCCTTCCTGTAAACACAGTATATCAGTCCCTTCCTGTAAACAACACAGTATATCAGTCCCGTCCTGTAAATAACACAGTATATCAGTCCCTTCCTGTAAACAACACAGTATATCAGTCCCTTCCTGTAAACAACACAGTATATCAGTCCCGCCCTGTAAACAACACAGTATATCAGTCCCGTCCTGTAAACAACACAGTATATCAGTCCCTTCCTGTAAACAACACAGTATATCAGTCCCTTCCTGTAAACAACACAGTATATCAGTCCCGTCCTGTAAATAACACAGTATATCAGTCCCGTCCTGTAAACACAGTATATCAGTCCCGTCCTGTAAACAACACAGTATATCAGTCCCGTCCTGTAAATAACACAGTATATCAGTCCCGTCCTGTAAACAACACAGTATATCAGTCCCGTCCTGTAAATAACACAGTATATCAGTCCCTTCCTGTAAATAACACAGTATATCAGTCCCTTCCTGTAAATAACACAGTATATCAGTCCCGTCCTGTAAATAACACAGTATATCAGTCCCTTCCTGTAAATAACACAGTATATCAGTCCCTTCCTGTAAATAACACAGTATATCAGTCCCTTCCAGGATTCCCAGGATTCTGCGAATACATAATTCAATCCAAAAATCAACCAATCAGCGCATATTATGCGAGAGCTCGCAATTTTGACCAATCCCCGCTGAAAGAATCAAGGCGAGTGGCGTTTTACTCAAACTTTGACTCTGCTAACCTTGCTCTCCCCAGTCTGTCTATGGAGAGCGCTGCTCAAAGCACTGAGTGAAATTTGCCAGCATTGCCTTTTTAAAAACTCTAAAACTTAACACGGATCACGAAAGAACAATCTTTCTGGATTAAAAAAAATGGTAATACTGTTTTAAAAGTACATCTCCTTTATGACCCTTTCGGGTTTTTATTTTTATTTTTTTTAATCACAATCTCTAATTAAAAACGTATTAGAAAGAAATATCGATCTTCAAATTGAAAGTGATTGATCACCTTTGAATCTATTTGATTTTTTGAGAGAGAGAAGGAATGGGAGGTGCATCCCGTGCTGATAACAAGCCCCAAGCCTGATGGAGGGGAGAGGTGTGAGAGTGGGAATGAGAGGTGCATCCCGTGCTGATAACAAGCCCCAAGCCTGATGGAGAGGAGGGGTGTGAGAGTGGGAATGAGAGGTACATCCCGTGCTGATAACAAGCCCCAAGCCTGATGGAGGGGTGTGAGAGTGGGAATGGGAGGTACATCCCGTGCTGATAACAAGCCCCAAGCCTGATGGAGAGGAGAGGTGTGAGAGTGGGAATGAGAGGTACATCCCGTGCTGATAACAAGCCCCAAGCCTGATGGAGAGGAGAGGTGTGAGAGTGGGAATGGGAGGTACATCCCGTGCTGATAACAAGCCCCAAGCCTGATGGAGAGGAGAGGTGTGAGAGTGGGAATGAGAGGTACATCCCGTGCTGATAACAAGCCCCAAGCCTGATGGAGGGGTGTGAGAGTGGGAATGGGAGGTACATCCCGTGCTGATAACAAGCCCCAAGCCTGATGGAGAGGAGAGGTGTGAGAGTGGGAATGAGAGGTACATCCCGTGCTGATAACAAGCCCCAAGCCTGATGGAGAGGAGGGGTGTGAGAGTGGGAATGGGAGGTACATCCCGTGCTGATAACAAGCCCCAAGCCTGATGGAGAGGAGGGGTGTGAGAGTGGGAATGGGAGGTACATCCCGTGCTGATAACAAGCCCCAAGCCTGATGGAGAGGAGGGGTGTGAGAGTGGGAATGGGAGGTACATCCCGTGCTGATAACAAGCCCCAAGCCTGATGGAGGGGTGTGAGAGTGGGAATGGGAGGTACATCCTGTGCTGATAACAAGCCCCAAGCCTGATGGAGAGGAGGGGTGTGAGAGTGGGAATGAGAGGTGCATCCCGTGCTGATAACAAGCCCCAAGCCTGATGGAGAGGAGGGGTGTGAGAGTGGGAATGGGAGGTGCATCCCGTGCTGATAACAAGCCCCAAGCCTGATGGAGAGGAGAGGTGTGAGAGTGGGAATGGGAGGTACATCCCGTGCTGATAACAAGCCCCAAGCCTGATGGAGAGGAGAGGTGTGAGAGTGGGAATGAGAGGTGCATCCCGTGCTGATAACAAGCCCCAAGCCTGATGGAGAGGAGGGGTGTGAGAGTGGGAATGAGAGGTACATCCCGTGCTGATAACAAGCCCCAAGCCTGATGGAGGGGTGTGAGAGTGGGAATGGGAGGTACATCCCGTGCTGATAACAAGCCCCAAGCCTGATGGAGAGGAGAGGTGTGAGAGTGGGAATGAGAGGTACATCCCGTGCTGATAACAAGCCCCAAGCCTGATGGAGAGGGGTGTGAGAGTGGGAATGGGAGGTGCATCCCGTGCTGATAACAAGCCCCAAGCCTGATGGAGAGGGGTGTGAGAGTGGGAATGGGAGGTGCATCCCGTGCTGATAACAAGCCCCAAGCCTGATGGAGAGGAGGGGTGTGAGAGTGGGAATGGGAGGTACATCCCGTGCTGATAACAAGCCCCAAGCCTGATGGAGGGGTGTGAGAGTGGGAATGAGAGGTGCATCCCGTGCTGATAACAAGCCCCAAGCCTGATGGAGGGGAGAGGTGTGAGAGTGGGAATGGGAGGTGCATCCCGTGCTGATAACAAGCCCCAAGCCTGATGGAGAGGGGTGTGAGAGTGGGAATGGGAGGTGCATCCCGTGCTGATAACAAGCCCCAAGCCTGATGGAGAGGAGGGGTGTGAGAGTGGGAATGGGAGGTACATCCCGTGCTGATAACAAGCCCCAAGCCTGATGGAGGGGTGTGAGAGTGGGAATGGGAGGTACATCCCGTGCTGATAACAAGCCCCAAGCCTGATGGAGAGGAGGGGTGTGAGAGTGGGAATGAGAGGTACATCCCGTGCTGATAACAAGCCCCAAGCCTGATGGAGAGGAGGGGTGTGAGAGTGGGAATGAGAGGTGCATCCCGTGCTGATAACAAGCCCCAAGCCTGATGGAGAGGAGGGGTGTGAGAGTGGGAATGAGAGGTGCATCCCGTGCTGATAACAAGCCCCAAGCCTGATGGAGAGGAGGGGTGTGAGAGTGGGAATGAGAGGTGCATCCCGTGCTGATAACAAGCCCCAAGCCTGATGGAGAGGAGAGGTGTGAGAGTGGGAATGGGAGGTACATCCCGTGCTGATAACAAGCCCCAAGCCTGATGGAGAGGAGGGGTGTGAGAGTGGGAATGAGAGGTGCATCCCGTGCTGATAACAAGCCCCAAGCCTGATGGAGAGGAGGGGTGTGAGAGTGGGAATGAGAGGTACATCCCGTGCTGATAACAAGCCCCAAGCCTGATGGAGAGGAGGGGTGTGAGAGTGGGAATGGGAGGTACATCCCGTGCTGATAACAAGCCCCAAGCCTGATGGAGAGGAGAGGTGTGAGAGTGGGAATGGGAGGTACATCCCGTGCTGATAACAAGCCCCAAGCCTGATGGAGAGGAGAGGTGTGAGAGTGGGAATGGGAGGTACATCCCGTGCTGATAACAAGCCCCAAGCCTGATGGAGAGGAGAGGTGTGAGAGTGGGAATGAGAGGTACATCCCGTGCTGATAACAAGCCCCAAGCCTGATGGAGAGGAGAGGTGTGAGTGGATTATGACGGAGCAGTTTGTTCAGGAAAATAAACACTTTAGATGTTTCTAATTGTTTTGTTTTCTGCTGGAAATCCTAAAACTGAGCACATTACTTTTTATTAATTAACATGAAATTAATGTGGAAAAAAACATAGCAAAATATATGGCAGGATTTCAGAAAAGCTGCCACAAAAATCAAGCATTTTTTGCCGCAGAAATCACAAAATTGTCGCGAAATCCTGGAGGGACAGGTATATATGGGAAAATGATTCTAGTTTATCCAGACCTGAGAGGGCATCTCTGTTTGTCCTTTATGGGAGACCAGGACTTCAGTCTTCTTAGTCGTTTCCTTTTTCAGTGTGGAAGTGGTCTGCTTCCGTTGTTTCTCAGTTCCATCTGTTGTTCTGGGGCCGTCACTCTTCTTTTCCTCCAGTGAAGTGCTGCAGTCTGTGGGGGTGGGCTGGACCTGGGGACTGGTTGGGCTGGGTGGCTCCTGGTCCGGTGTTTGGGCCTTTGTCTGCTCTGGTCCAAGGTCGGGGCTAGGCTCAGCGGGGCCGGGCTCAGCCAGCAGGCGGGGGTTGAGGTGTGGCCCGTCAGTATCGTAGGTAAAGGTATACTTGGCCAGGCGTTCCTCCAGGGCCAGGCTGGCAGCTTCCTTGGCCTGAGTGATGCCCACCACCCACTGGGCATGGAGCTTCCTGGGTACGGAAGAAGTGGTACTCTGGGGACAGAGGACAGTAAAACTCAGAACTACTAGTAAAGGACAGTAGAGCTCAGGCTGACAGTAGAGCTCAGAGGACAGTAGAGCTCAGGCTGACAGTAGAGCTCAGGCTGACAGTAGAGCTCAGGCTGACAGTAGAGCTCAGGCTGACAGTAGAGCTCAGGCTGACAGTAGAGCTCAGAGGACAGTAGAGCTCAGAGGACAGTAGAGCTCAGAGGACAGTAGAGCTCAGAGGACAGTAGAGCTCAGGCGACAGTAGAGCTCAGGCTGACAGTAGAGCTCAGGCTGACAGTAGAGCTCAGGCTGACAGTAGAGCTCAGGCTGACAGTAGAGCTCAGAGGACAGTAGAGCTCAGGCTGACAGTAGAGCTCAGGCTGACAGTAGAGCTCAGGCTGACAGTAGAGCTCAGGCTGACAGTAGAGCTCAGGCTGACAGTAGAGCTCAGGCTGACAGTAGAGCTCAGAGGACAGTAGAGCTCAGAGGACAGTAGAGCTCAGGCTGACAGTAGAGCTCAGGCTGACAGTAGAGCTCAGGCTGACAGTAGAGCTCAGGCTGACAGTAGAGCTCAGAGGACAGTAGAGCTCAGAGGACAGTAGAGCTCAGAGGACAGTAGAGCTCAGCTGACAGTAGAGCTCAGGCTGACAGTAGAGCTCAGGCTGACAGTAGAGCTCAGGCTGACAGTAGAGCTCAGGCTGACAGTAGAGCTCAGGCTGACAGTAGAGCTCAGGCTGACAGTAGAGCTCAGGCTGACAGTAGAGCTCTGGCTGACAGTAGAGCTCAGGCTGACAGTAGAGCTCAGAGGACAGTAGAGCTCAGAGGACAGTAGAGCTCAGGCTGACAGTAGAGCTCAGAGCTGACAGTAGAGCTCAGGCTGACAGTAGAGCTCAGGCTGACAGTAGAGCTCAGGCTGACAGTAGAGCTCAGGCTGACAGTAGAGCTCAGGCTGACTAGGCTGACAGTAAGCTCAGGCTGACAGTAGTGCTCAGGCTGACAGTAGAGCTCAGGCTGACAGTAGAGCTCAGGCAGGCTGACAGTAGAGCTCAGGCTGACAGTAGAACTCAGGCTGACAGTAGAGCTCAGACGGACAGTAGAGCTCAGGCTGACAGTAGAGCTCAGGCTGACAGTAGAGCTCAGGCTGACAGTAGAGCTCAGGCTGACAGTAGAGCTCAGGCTGACAGTAGAGCTCAGAGGACAGTAGAGCTCAGAGGACAGTAGAGCTCAGGCTGACAGTAGAGCTCAGAGGACAGTAGAGCTAGAGCTCAGGCTGACAGTCAGGCTGACAGTAGAGCTCAGAGGACAGTAGAGCTCAGAGGACAGTAGAGCTCAGGCTGACAGTAGAGCTCAGAGGACAGTAGAGCTCAGGCTGACAGTAGAGCTCAGAGGACAGTAGAGCTCAGAGGACAGTAGAGCTCAGAGGACAGTAGAGCTCAGGCTGACAGTAGAGCTCAGGCTGACAGTAGAGCTCAGGCTGACAGTAGAGCTCAGGCTGACAGTAGAGCTCAGGCTGACAGTAGAGCTCAGAGGACAGTAGAGCTCAGGCTGACAGTAGAGCTCAGAGGACAGTAGAGCTCAGGCTGACAGTATAGCTCAGAGGACAGTAGAGCTCAGGCTGACAGTATAGCTCAGGCTGACAGTAGTGCTCAGGCTGACAGTAGAGCTCAGGCTGACAGTAGAGCTCAGGCTGACAGTAGAGCTCAGAGCTGACAGTAGAGCTCAGGGACAGTAGAGCTCAGGCTGACAGTAGAGCTCAGGCTGACAGTAGAGCTCAGGCTGACAGTAGAGCTCAGGCTGACAGTAGAGCTCAGGCTGACAGTAGAGCTCAGGCTGACAGTAGAGCTCAGGCTGACAGTAGAGCTCAGGCTGACAGTAGAGCTCAGGCTGACAGTAGAGCTCAGAGGACAGCAGAGCTCAGGCTGACAGTAGAGCTCAGGCTGACAGTAGAGCTCAGAGGACAGTAGAGCTCAGAGGACTGTCAGAGGACAGTAGAGCTCAGAGGACAGTAGAGCTCAGAGGACAGTAGAGCTCAGAGGACAGTAGAGCTCAGAGGACAGTAGAGCTCAGGCTGACAGTAGAGCTCAGAGGACAGTAGAGCTCAGGCTGACAGTAGAGCTCAGGCTGACAGTAGAGCTCAGAGGACAGTAAAGCTCAGGCTGACAGTAGAGCTCAGAGGACAGTAGAGTTCAGAGGACAGTAGAGCTCAGAGGACAGTAGAGCTCAGAGGACAGTAGAGCTCAGGCTGACAGTAGAGCTCAGGCTGACAGTAGAGCTCAGGCTGACAGTAGAGCTCAGGCTGACAGTAGAGCTCAGAGGACAGCAGAGCTCAGGCTGACAGTAGAGCTCAGAGGACAGTAGAGCTCAGAGGACAGTAGAGCTCAGAGGACAGTAGAGCTCAGGCTGACAGTAGAGCTCAGGCTGACAGTAGAGCTCAGGCTGACAGTAGAGCTCAGAGGACAGTAGAGCTCAGGCTGAAAGTAGAGCTCAGAGGACAGTAGAGCTCAGGCTGACAGTAGAGCTCAGGCTGACAGTAGAGCTCAGGCTGACAGTAGAGCTCAGGCTGACAGTAGAGCTCAGAGGACAGTAGAGCTCAGGCTGACAGTAGGAGCTCAGGCTGACAGTAGGAGCTCAGGCTGACAGTAGGAGCTCAGGCTGACAGTAGAGCTCAGGCTGACAGTAGAGCTCAGGCTGACAGTAGAGCTCAGGCTGACAGTAGAGCTCAGGCTGACAGTAGAGCTCAGAGGACAGTAGAGCTCAGAGGACAGTAGAGCTCAGAGGACAGTAGAGCTCAGGCTGACAGTAGAGCTCAGGCTGACAGTAGAGCTCAGGCTGACAGTAGAGCTCAGGCTGACAGTAGAGCTCAGGCTGACAGTAGAGCTCAGGCTGACAGTAGAGCTCAGGCTGACAGTAGAGTTTAGAGGACAGTAGAGCTCAGAGGACAGTAGAGCTCAGGCTGACAGTAGAGCTCAGGCTGACAGTAGAGCTCAGGCTGACAGTAGAGCTCAGGCTGACAGTAGAGCTCAGGCTGACAGTAGTGCTCAGGCTGACAGTAGTGCTCAGGCTGACAGTAGAGCTCAGAGGACAGTAGAGCTCAGGCTGACAGTAGAGCTCAGGCTGACAGTAGAGCTCAGGCTGACAGTAGAGCTCAGGCTGACAGTAGAGCTCAGGCTGACAGTAGAGCTCAGGCTGACAGTAGAGTTTAGAGGACAGTAGAGCTCAGAGGACAGTAGAGCTCAGGCTGACAGTAGAGCTCAGGCTGACAGTAGAGCTCAGGCTGACAGTAGAGCTCAGGCTGACAGTAGAGCTCAGGCTGACAGTAGAGCTCAGGCTGACAGTAGAGCTCAGGCTGACAGTAGAGCTCAGGCTGACAGTGGAGTTTAGAGGACAGTAGAGCTCAGAGGACAGTAGAGCTCAGAGGACAGTAGAGCTCAGAGGACAGTAGAGCTCAGGCTGACAGTAGAGCTCAGGCTGACAGTAGAGCTCAGGCTGACAGTAGAGCTCAGGCTGACAGTAGAGCTCAGGCTGACAGTAGAGCTCAGGCTGACAGTAGAGCTCAGGCTGACAGTAGAGCTCAGGCTGACAGTAGAGCTCAGAGGACAGTGATGACATTGCTAGAAAAGGTACATTTCCTGAAGAAAACTTGAGTAATTGAGTGGGGGTTTAAGGTTACTGTACCTTTCTGTGGACGACCCGCGAAGATGGTTGTTTGTTGCCATGGCAGAGTTCAACATATTGCTCCTCCCTACTGAAGGAGGCCATGTTCTTCTCAAAGATGTAGCCCCTCTCCGGGGTGTTCCCAAAATACTGGACGTGGTACAGGATGCCAGATGTATGACTGTTAATTGCTAAAAAAAAAGTTTAATTAAAAACATTAGTTAGAACCTCTGTGCACAAATATTCCACTGGTTACTATTGCCATCATAAACATGCTTTCTAATGTCTCTTTGTAATCTAACCAAACTGTGTGTATAAGGACTTGACAGGTAGTCTGTTCTGTTATGTGTTTTTACCTTTGTGTTTGAGGTGTGTGTTGAGTTCTGGGTCGGTAGAGACCATGCAGGGCCACCATGGGTATCCTGACACCTTGGTCCACACTACATCACCCACAGAGAACACTGTATGGACAGGGAGCTCCTCCTCCTGGCTCTGTTCCACCAGAGGACTGGCCTGCTGGATCTGAGAGGAACAGCATGCTGTCAGAAACCTCAATATTAACACTGAGGATCAGGAGGACTCTCAGAAACAAGGACTCACAAGGAGTGTATGATAAAGTTCTATTGAATCACAAAGACTGACAGGCACAAGTGACACTATGATCAACCTTTCATTTGGTCAGGGTCCAGCCCATAGAGATACAACAGTTGTTTTATGTCAATGATCTGGCCTTCTGTGTATTGAACTATAGAACCCACCCCCACCTGTTGTGGTGCAGCAGTGCCCTCCTCTGGCTGACTGGCTGCTGACACCTCCACAGGAACTGGGTCATGGTTAGAGGCAGAGGCAAGTTTGTGCAGAGGTTTGGGTTTGATGAGTCTTCTCTTCCTCCCTGCCCTACTGGCTGGAACCAGGAGGCCCTCAGTAGGCAGGTTGGGCCCCTCTCCACAGAACGTCTCGAAGCGCGCCGGAGTCCCCTTGGACACCATCTTGGTGATCTTCAGTTTAATCTCAGGGGAGGTGGCCTTCCTCTGGGGGCTGGGGTGGGAGGAGGGGGCCTCTGCACCCTTCAGGGTGGGGGGCTCAGGGGGGCACAGCTTGGGCAGCTTGTCCTGGTCTCCGTTCAGCATGAGGGACGTCAGGTCCTTCAGCCTCTCATGACTATGACCATGGGAGGCCATGTTGTTTAGAACACTGTCCTGGAGCGTCACAGCCAGCTGGGCAGCTGCCTTGTCCATCAGCAGGGCCGGGTCCGCCCCCAGGTCCCCCCCACCCCGACCCTTCCTCCCCCCCAGGGGCTCAGACGGCTGCTTCATGCTGACTGGGTTGAGGGCCTCTGGCATCGAGGGCAGAGACCGCCCCTTACTGGTACTGTCCATCCCAGACCGTCCCTTACTGTCCATCCCATCAAACTCCAGCCTCACTCAGCTACAGCACAGAGGGGGAAGGAGAGAAATAATGAATTACTCCTTATGGTCCAAAGCCCATGCACCTTCCAAACACACTTCCAGTTTAAAGTCTGATTCAATAGGCATCAATCTGATTATTACATTACTCATCATGATGTTGTCAAGTAACTTGACAATCAAAATCATACTTACACTAACTCGTAATTTAATGGAAATACATGAGGCATTCTGGATTTCACATTGCATATTTTATGGCAGCCATTAATTTTTAAAAGTGTGTATTGTCAGACTAATGGAAGAGTCAGGACTTTTTCTATGAGTCTAGAATGACAATACTGAGCAAGCCAACACAATTTGCAACAAGCTTGACCTACAGGTATTCACAACTGCACCTGTTCTGGGTTGGTTTAGCAATGCATGTTGGAGCTAGGGTGATGCAGAAAGTCTAACTCAAAACAATAGTGCAAACAAATAGTCAGTGAAAATGCACAGGCGGATACATCAAACACTGGACTGAAAGCTGATAAAGCTGCGTCGTTAACGCACTAAGATGGCCCCACATTCAAATCTGAACAGTGCAAATGAGCTAGTAGTACAGTTAGCTACTTTGATAACCTGCTGACCAACTACAGCGCACCGAGTGGACACTTTGTTACAGTATATGATGTCAAATGTAGCAATCGGAAAACTTACGAGCTTGCTAAGCACTCTATAGTAGTTGGCTTGCTTACTTCTGCAATGTCCCAACATTGAATGAATGTCTAGTACATGCAAGGAACAGCTAGCTAGCTCGCTAACCACATGCAATGTGTAACAAGCTAACAGTAATGCAGCCAGCATCGCCGACCGTGAAAAGCCGCGGAAAGATGAGACAGTCTAGCTAGTTAACATATTTCACCAACAGAAACATGTAGACATTGCCAATCACATATCACGAATAAATAAAAGTCAATACACATTTTTTTAAAGTCTCACTCTTTAGGAATATGGTAACATATTTCCCATTTTGAGATACTGACCTAGCTTTAACTTAGCTAGGATCTCTGGGTAACGTTAATGGCCAAGGTTAGTTGCAGATCGCTTAAGTAGCGTCAACTAAACCATGGCATATGAAAAA
This sequence comes from Salvelinus alpinus, assembly GCF_045679555.1. Lineage (NCBI taxonomy): Eukaryota > Metazoa > Chordata > Actinopteri > Salmoniformes > Salmonidae > Salvelinus > Salvelinus alpinus. The sequence goes on along the minus strand of NC_092110.1, from coordinate 44,978,566 downwards.
TAGAGAATGGCAATGTTCTGTTAGCTACTTCACATAATGAAATGCATCCAAAAAGTATTTAAATTAACCGATGCTCAATGACACTAGCTCCCGAGTTAACGTTAGCTAGCTAGAGTGGCTAACTGGCTATCTAGCCACCATTCAAAGTTAGCTAGCGACGTGCCAACTTGCCTGACATGCGCAGCTACAGCTAGCTAGCGAACGTTACATTGCTAGCTAACTCGCTATGTTAGAAGAGACAAGTTTATTGAAAGATGACCACGCTCGCCTTGTCCTCCCATAATTGTAGTAATGTGTTAAATTACCTGTTGAATTTCTCGAATAGTTATCAAATTTGAAAATAGCCTGTTTGAATCATCTTGAAAACCCCGATTTCATTCAACTTGAATCAAAGCTTGCGGGAAACTCTACTCCCAATCAGCGCGAAAAATACTCACTTCCGATTGGTTGGGAGGAGCGACGAGTTTAACCGGCCCTTTCAAAAATGTCTTTGCTATCTGAGATCCTTGGGACGTCCCTACCCCATTGAAGTTTACATTTTAAATGGATAAGGTCAGGTAAGGGTTATAGTAAGGGTAGGGGTCGGAGTTAAAGGGGGAAAAAAAGAATCATCATCTCCACTACCACCCCAACATATGTGAAAATTGTGCTTTTCTGTGTTTTGTCGTAGAAAGAGCTGTTTGGCATCACCCCTCAATAGAACAAAAATTATAATCAATATACCGTTTCCAAATAACGATGTTAGGCAAGAAAACATTTTTGAGAGGATTGAAAATAGACTTGTTTCTCCATGTAACCCACATACAAATTAGCATAGTTAGGAGCCATGGGGGATGCCATAGCAGTACCCTTCGTCTGAATAAAGACATCATTTAGAAACATGAAGTAGTTGTGTGTGAGTACTATTTCAGCCAATGTTATAATGCATGCACTGGAAGGTAGTTCATTAGGGTCACGTTGCAGAAGAAAATGTTCCATAGCTTCAATACCGCCCTCGTGTGGAATATTTGTGAATAATGACTCAACATCAAACGTAACTAACAAAGTATTCTCAGGGAGAGGATCAAGAGATTCAATAATAGAGATCATGCTAGTGGTGTCCTGTACAATGTTTCTAAAGAACTTAAACATGTCCACCTTCACATCAAAATCGTTGTAGGCACAAAATATAACCCTTTATTAAACAAGGAGATATGCGCAGGGCTCAATATCTTGCTTGATAAATTGAAAACACTCAGTCCCGTGGGTTCTGGGACCGTGTGAACGGTCTCCTCTGCCTCTGGTAGTCGTTTCTTCTTACCCCGTCGGGTGCGGCATCTCGTCAGTGCGCGTGCCCGTGGCCACCTCCGCGCTTCCGTCGGCCCAGTCTCTCGTTGAATAAAAAACTGCCACTGGAAGTGGAAGAGGCGCTGGTTGTAGAGCGTTGGTCAGACGGGTGGATAGAAGTAAACGGCATCCCTCCTGCGTCTGTCATGGAGAGGAGCAGAAGGACCTCTTTTGTCAGGGTTTCTCCAGAAGTAGACTTTGTCTTCGGCCTTGTCTTTTTTGTCTTGGTTGAATTTCTTGATTTTAAGTTCCTTAATTTCTGTAGACAACTTGTCCTGGAGCGCTTGGTTAGTTTTCATCAGTTCATTGAAAATGACATCATCAGTAACAGCTATTTGTAGAGCTGTGCGTTTCTCTTCAATCGTGTTTTCCATTTCAATAAAATCATTTTTCAACTGGTCAACAATTAATGTCATTAAATCAATAGAGCATTTGTCCAGGATGGCACACCAGCGCTCACAGAAAACATCTGTGCGCTGTCCCAATGATGGTTCTTTTTGCCACCTGAGTCCCCGTGGAACACCCGCAATAACATCTGCTAAATATATGTGCGACCAATAAAATTGATTTGATTTGAAGTGTTTCTAATGACATCATCGGTGTGCATCGTGATTTTAACACATGTTTAGTATGTGTTGCATACTAATTACCAAGTCATTGTCTACTAATTGGTTGGTGATGTCAATGGAAACACTTATCTTCCTCTATCTATTTTACCACAAAACATAGAAACGCCCATTTTCACATTTGTTGAAGTTGGGATGGTCCTGGAAATGCTGAAAAAGATAGGGACGCCCCAAGAATCCCAGATAGCATTGCCCTGTTCAAAAACCAACCTTTGTTAGTTATCTCCATGGGTTCTCTGAAGAATATCCAAATCATTATTTTGACTCCATGGCATTGTTGAATATTAATTTCTGATTGGCCTGAAGGCCATTCTAGAGCGTGCATTATTTCCCTGTAATGCAAGTTATAATTAAATTACTTTCAATTCCAAGATGGCGTTGCAGTGTTTGTCTTGTCCCGTGTATATATCGTTTTCTTCCTATTTATTTCGTACATACTTTTAATATTTTTAATCTCAATTTCCATCTACAGACTGAACATACTCTCCTCACCCAATGTGGTACGGATCTGCTATTTTTATACTTTAGAACCGGACCCCCATCAGAAGCTACCCAGCTTACTAGCTACTACCTAGTAGTCAGTTAGCCACTGCTAGCGGTCCTCACCGTCGGACATCAGCCAGCCTCAGCCCGGTCAACTTCTGCCAGTCTGCACAGCGCGATATCAACCCAGAGCATATTGGACTGCTTTTTCTCTACCACATCTCCGGATTCCTACCGCAAGTTCTGAACCTTTACACCGGATCATCGCAGCTAGCTAGTTGCTATCTGAGTGGCTACTCCTGGCTAACATCTCTGTCCCGAAGCAAGCACCAGTTAGCCTGGAACTAGCCACGAGCTAGGCCTATCTCCCGGCTAGCCGACGAGATCCATCAGACAATTCCTGGGTTTCAATACCTCTTTTGCCAATTGGCCTGGACCCTTTGCTGCAGACACGGAGCCCTGCCGATCCATCACGACTGGTCTGCCGACGTAATCCGTCCAAGGGGGTTTCAACAAGCTCTTCCGTTGCAACGTCCCCCTGAGGCCCATCTGCTAGCCCCGGCCTGCTGGCTGTCTGAATCACCGTAGAGCCTCCAGCCCTGCTCAATATGCCTTAGCTAGCCCTTTTGTTCCACCCCCCACACATGCAGTGACCTCACCTGGCTTAAATGGAGCCTCTAGAGACAAAACCTTTCTCATCGTCACTCAATGCCTAGGTTTACCTCCACTGTACTCACATCCTACCATACCCTTGTCTGTACATTATGCCTTGTATCTATTCTTCCGTGCCCAGAAATCTCCTCCTTTTACTCTCTGTTCCGAACGCACTAGATGACCAGTTCTTATAGCCTTTAGCCGTACTCGTATCCTTCTCCTCCTCTGTTCCTCTGGTGATGTAGAGGTTAAAACTTCTTATGGCTGGGGGCAGTATTGAGTAGCTTGGATGAATAAGGTGCCCAGAGTAAACTGCCTGCTACTCAGGCCCAGTTGCTAATATATGCATATTATTAGTAGATTTGGATAGAAAACACTCTGAAGTTTCTAAAACTGTTTGAATGATGTCTGTGAGTATAACATGAGAGAAAAACCTGAGAGAAAATCCAACCAGGAAGTGGGAAATCTGAGGTTTGTAGGTTTTCAACTCATCGCCTATCGAATATACAGTGGGATATTGGTCATATTGCATTTCCTAAGGCTTCCACTAGATGTCAACAGTCTTTAGAACCTTGTTTGATGCTTCTACTGTGAAGGAGGGGGGAATGAGGGCTTTTTGAGTCAGGGCTCTGGCAGAGTGCCATGAGCTGACCACACGCGTTCACGTGAGAGAGTTCCATTGCATTTCTGAAGACAAAGGAATTCTCCGGTTGGAACATTATTGAAGATTTATGTTAAAAACATCCTATGTATTGTGTAACATTAAGTCCTATGAGTGTCATCTGATGAAGATCATCAAAGGTTAGTGATTCATTTTATCTCTATTTCTGCTTTTTGTGACTCCTCTCTTTGGCTGAAAAAATGGCTGTGTTTTTCTGTGAATAGGTGCTGACCTAACATAATGATATGTTGTGCTTTCGTCGTAAAGCCTTTTTGAAATCGGACACTATGGTGCGATTAACAACAAGTTTATCTTTAAAATGATGTAAAATACTTGTATGTCTGAGGAATTTTAATTATGAGATTTCTGTTGTTTTGAATTTGGCGCCCTGCACTTTCACTGGCTGTTGTCATATCGATCCCGTTAACGGGATCCCAGCCATAAGAAGTTAACCCAGGCCCTGCAGCCCCCAGCACCACTCCCATTCCCAGGCACTCTCATTTGTTGACTTCTGTAACCGTAAAAGCCTTGGTTTCATGCATGTTAACATTAGAAGCCTCCTCCCTAAGTTTGTTTTATTCACTGCTTTAGTACACTCCGCCAACCCGGATGTCCTGGCCGTGTCTGAATCCTGGCTTAGGAAGGCCACCAAAAATCCTGAAATTTCCATCCCTAACTATAACATTTTCCGACAAGATAGAACTGGCAAAGGGGGCGGAGTTAGCCTGCAGAGTTCTGTCATACTATCCAGGTCTGTGCCCAAACAATTCGAGCTTCTACTTTAAAAAATCCACCTTTCCAGAAACAAGTCTCTCACTGTTGCTGCTTGTTATAGACCCCCTTCAGCCCCCATTTGTGCCCTGGACACCATATGTGAATTGACCGCCCCCCATCTATCTTCAGAGTTCGTACTATTAGGTGACCTAAACTGGGACATGCTTAACACCCCGGCCATCCTACAATCTAAGCTAGATGCCCTCAATCTCACACAAATGATCAATGAACCTACCAGGTACAACCCCAAATCCGTAAACACGGGCACCCTCATAGATATCATCCTAACCAACTTGCCATCCAAATACACCTCTGCTGTCTTCAACCAAGATCTCGGCGATCACTGACTCATTGCCTGCATCAATAATGTCTGCGGTCAAACGACCACCCCTCATCACTGTCAAACGCTCCCTAAAACACTTCAGCGAGCAGGCCTTTCTAATCGACCTGGCTCGGGTATACTGGAAAGATATTGACATCCCGTCAGTAGAGGATGCCTGGTTATTCTTTAAAAGTGCCTTCCTCACCATCTTCAACAAGCAACCCCATTAAAAAAATGTAGAACAAGGAACAGATATAGCCCTTGGTTCACTCCAGACCTGACTGCCCTTGACCAGCACAAAAATATCCTGTGGCGTACTGCATTAGCATCAAATAGCCCCCGTGATATGCAACTTTTCAGGGAAGTTAGGAACCAATATACACAAGCAGTTAGGAAAGCTAAGGCTAGCTTTTTCAAACAGAAATTTGCATCCTGTAGCACAAACTCTAAAAAGTTCTGGGACACTGTAAAGTCCATGGAGAATAAGAGCACCTCCTCCCAGCTGCCTACTGCACTGAGGCTAGGAAACACTGTCACCACCGATAAATCCACGATAATTGAGAATTTCAATAAGCATTTTTCTACGGCTGGCCATGCTTTCCACCTGGCTACCCCTACTCCGGTCAACTGCCCTGCACCCCCCACAGCAACTCGCCCAAGCCTCCCCCAGTTCTCCTTCACCCAAATCCAGTCGCTGATGTTCTGAAAGAGCTGCAAAATCTGGACCCCTACAAATCAGCCGGGCTAGACAATCTGGACCCTCTCTTTCTAAAAATATCTGCCGAAATTGTTGCAAGCCCTATTACTAGTCTGTTCAACCTCTCTTTTAACTTCTTTGATATAGGGGGCAGCATTTTCACTTTTGGATGAATTGCGTGCCCATAGTGAACTGCCTCCTACTCTGTCCCAGATGCTAATATATGCATATTATTATTACTATTGGATATAAAACACTCTGAATTTTCTAAAACTGTTTGAATGATGTCTGTGAGTATAACAGAACTCATATGGCAGGCAAAAACCTGAGAAAAAATCCAAACAGGAAGTGAGAATTCAGAGACTGGTCAACGTTCAACTCATCGCCTATTCAATTCCCTGTAAGATATGGATTTGTTTGCACTTCCTACGCCTTCCACTAGATGTCAACAGTCTGTAGAACGTGGAATGAAACTTATGCTGTGTTGTGGGGCCGGATGGGAGGGGAATGAGTCAGTGGTCTGGCAGATTGCCAGTTCCTGGTCATGCGCTTTCCTCATGATATCGCCTTGGGTTCCATTTCTTCTACAGACATGAAGGAATGCTCCGGTTGGAACGTTATTGGATATACAGTGGGGAGAACAAGTATTTGATACACTGACGATTTTGCAGGTTTTCCTACTTACAAAGCATGTAGAGGTCTGTAATTTTTATCATAGGTACACTTCAACTGTGAGAGAAGGAATCTAAAACAAAAATCCAGAAAATCACATTGTATGATTTGTAAGTAATTAATTTGCATTTTATTGCATGACATAAGTATTTGATACATCAGAAAAGCAGAACTTAATATTTGGTACAGAAACCTTAGTTTGTAATTACAGAGATCATACGTTTCCTGTAGTTCTTGACCAGGTTTGCACACACTGCAGCAGGGATTTTGGCCCACTCCTCCATACAGACCTTCTCCAGATCCTTCAGGTTTCGGGGCTGTCGCTGGGCAATACGGACTTTCGGCTCCCTCCAAAGATTTTCTATTGGGTTCAGGTCTGGAGACTGGCTAGGCCACTCCAGGACCTTGAGATGCTTCTTACGGAGGCACTCCTTAGTTGCCCTGGCTGTCTGTTTCGAGTCGTTGTCATGCTGGAAGACCCAGCCACGACCCATCTTCAATGCTCTTACTGAGGGAAGGAGGTTGTTGGTCAAGATCTCGCGATACATGGCCCCATCCATCCTCCCCTCAATACGGTGCAGTCGTCCTGTCCCCTTTGCAGAAAAGCATCCCCAAAGAATGATGTTTCCACCTCCATGCTTCACGGTTGGGATGGTGTTCTTGGGGTTGTACTCATCCTTCTATTCCTCCAAACACGGCGAGTGGAGTTTAGAGCAAAAAGCTATATTTTTGTCTCATCAGACCACATGACCTTCTCCCATTCCTCCTCTGGATCATCCAGATGGTCATTGGCAAACTTCAGACGGGCCTGGACATGCGCTGGCTTGAGCAGGGGGACCTTGCGTGCGCTGCAGGATTTTAATCCATGACGGCGTAGTGTGTTACTAATAGTTTTCTTTGAGACTGTGGTCCCAGCTCTCTTCAGGTCATTGACCAGGTCCTGCCGTGTAGTTCTGGGCTGATCCCTCACATTCCTCATGATCATTGATGCCCCACGAGGTGAGATCTTGCATGGAGCCCCAGACCGAGGGTGATTGACCGTCATCTTGAACTTCTTCCATTTTCTAATAATTGTGCCAACAGTTGTTGCCTTCTCACTAAGCTGCTTGCCTATTGTCCTGTAGCCCATCCCAGCCTTGTACAGGTCTACAATTTATCCCTGATGTCCTTACACAGCTCTCTGGTCTTGGCCATTGTGGAGAGGTTGGAGTCTGTTTGATTGAGTGTGTGGACAGGTGTCTTTTATACAGGTAACGAGTTCAAACAGGTGCAGTTAATACAGGTAATGAGTGGAGAACAGGGGGGCTTCTTAAAGAAAAACTAACAGGTCTGTGAGAGCCGGAATTCTTACTGGTTGGTAGGTGATCAAATACTTATGTCATGCAATAAAATGCAAATTAATTACTTAAAAATCATACAATGTGATTTTCTGGATTTTTGTTTTAGATTCCGTCTCTCACAGTTGAAGTGTACCTATGATAAAAATGACAGACCTCTACATGCTTTGTAAGTAGGAAAACCTGCAAAATCGGCAGTGTATCAAATACTTGTTCTCCCCACTGTATATGATAACAACATCCTGAAGATTGATTTTCTACTTAGTTTGACCAGTTTATTCGACCTGTTATATAACTTTTAGAAGTTTTCGTCCGAGTTCGCCTGCATTTGCACGAGCGTATGGACATGTGCACTAAACATGCTAGCAAAAGTAGCTACTTAGACATAAGTAATGGGCATTATCGAACAAAACAACAATTTATTGTGGAACTAGGATTCCTGGGAGTGCATTCTGATGAAGATAATCAAAGGTAAGGGAATATTTATGATGTAATTTCGTATTTCTGTTGACGCCAACATGGCGGAGAAATTTTATTATTTTTGAGTGCCGTCTCAGATTATTGCATGGTGTGCTTTTTACGTAAAGTATTTTTGAAATCTGACACAGCGGTTGCATTAAGAACAAGTGTATGGCTGTGTTTTTCTGTGGCTATGTACTGAGCTAACATAATCATTTGGTGTGCTTTCGCTGTAAATCCTTTTTGAAATCAGACAAGTTGGCTGGATTCCAGCCTACAAACAGAAATTAAAACTACAAGCTCCCGCGCTCAGGTCTGTTCAACGCTGGTCCGACCAATCTGAATCCACGCTTCAAGACTGCTTTGATCACGCGGATTGGAATATGTTCCGCACGGCGTCCAACAACAACAATGATGAATATGCAGATTCGGTGAGCGAGTTCATTAGGAAGTGCATTGACGATGTCGTACCCAGAGCAACGATTAAAACATTCCCAAACCAGAAACCGTGGATTAACGGCAGCATTCGCGTGAAACTGAAAGCGCGAACCACTGCTTTTAACCAGGGCAAGGTGACCGGAAACATGACCGAATACACACAGTGTAGCTATTCTCGCCGCAAGGCTATCAAACAGGCTAAGTCCCAGTACAGAGACAAAATTGAATCGCAATTCAACAGCTCAGACACAAGGGGTATGTGGCAGGGTCTACAGTCTATCACGGATTACAAAAAGAAAAGCAGCCCCGTCGCGGATCAGGATGTCTTGCTCCCAGACAGGCTAAATACCTTTTTTGCCCGCTTTGAGGATAATACAGTGCCACTGACACGGCCCACTACCAAAACCTGCGGGCTCTCCTTCACTGCAGCCGAGGTGAGTAAAACATTTAAACGTGTTAACCCTCGCAAGGCTGCAGGCCCAGACGGCATTCCCAGCCGCGTCCTCAGAGCATGCGCAGACCAGCTGGCTGGTGTGTTTACGGACATATTCAATCAATCCTTAGCCCAGTCTGCTGTTCCCACATGCTTCAAGAGGGCCACCATTGTTCCTGTTCCCAAGAAAGCTAAGGTAACTGAGCTAAACGACTACCGCCCCGTAGCACTCACTTCCGTCATCATGAAGTGCTTTGAGAGACTAGTCAAGGACCATATCACCTCCACCCTACCGGACACCCTAGACCCACTCCAATTTGCTTACCGACCCAATAGGTCCACAGACGACGCAATCGCAACCACACTGCACACTGCCCTAACCCATCTGGACAAGAGGAATACCTATGTGAGAATGCTGTTCATCGACTACAGCTCAGCATTTAACACCATAGTACCCTCCAAACTCGTCATCAAGCTCGAGACCCTGGGCCTCGACCCCGCCCTGTGCAACTGGGTCCTGGACTTCCTGACGGGCCGCCCCCAGGTGGTGAGGGTAGGTAACAACATCTCCACCCCGCTGATCCTCAACACTGGGGCCCCACAAGGGTGCGTTCTGAGCCCTCTCCTGTACTCCCTGTTCACCCACGACTGCGTGGCCATGCACGCCTCCAACTCAATCATCAAGTTTGCGGACGACACTACAGTGGTAGGCTTGATTACCAACAACGACGAGACGGCCTACAGGGAGGAGGTGAGGGCCCTCGGAGTGTGGTGTCAGGAAAATAACCTCACACTCAACGTCAACAAAACAAAGGAGATGATTGTGGACTTCAGGAAACAGCAGAGGGAGCTCCCCCCTATCCACATCGACGGGTCAGTAGTGGAGAAGGTGGAAAGTTTTAAGTTCCTCGGTGTACACATCACGGACAAACTGAATTGGTCCACCCACACAGACAGCGTTGTGAAGAAGGCGCAGCAGCGCCTCTTCAACCTCAGGAGGCTGAAGAAATTCGGCTTGTCACCAAAAGCACTCACAAACTTCTACAGATGCACAATCGAGAGCATCCTGTCGGGCTGTATCACCGCCTGGTACGGCAACTGCTCCGCACACAACCGTAAGGCTCTCCAGAGGGTAGTGAGGTCGGCAGAACGCATCACCCGGGGCAAACTACCTGCCCTCCAGGACACCTACACCACCCGATGTCACAGGAAGGCCATAAAGATCATCAAGGACAACAACCACCCAAGCCACTACCTGTTCACCCCGCTATCATCCAGAAGGCGAGGTCAGTACAGGTGCATCCAAGCAGGGACCGAGAGACTGAAAAACAGCTTCTATCTCAAGGCCATCAGACTGTTAAACAGCCACCACTAACATTTAGCGGCCGCTGCCAACAAACTGACTCAGCTCCAGCCACCTTAAAAATGGGAATTGATGGAAATTATGTAAAAATGCACCACCAGCCACTTTAAACAATGCCACCTAATATAATGTTTACATACCCTACATTACACATCTCTTATGTATATGTATATACTGTACTCTATATCATCTACTGCATCTTGCCATCTTATGTAATACATGGACCACTAGCCACTTTAAACTATGCCACTTTATATTTACATACCCTACAGTACTCATCTCATAGGTATATACCGTACTCTATACCATCTACTGCACCTTGCCTATGCCGTCTGTACCATCACTCATTCATATATCTTTATGTACATATTCTTTATCCCTTTACACTTGCGTGTATAAGGTAGTAGTTGCGGAATTGTTAGGTTAGATTACTTGTTGTTATTACTGCATTGTCGGAACTAGAAGCACAAGCATTTCGCTACACTCGCATTAACATCTGCTAACCATGTGTATGTGACTAATAAATTTGATTTGATTTGATTTGATTTGATTCACAACATGTGTAGCTTTAATTTGGTGTCTTTCATGTGTGATTTCATGAAAGATTGTTTTTATAGTAATATATTTGAATTTGGCGCGCTACATTTTTTCTGGCTTTTGGCCAAGTGGGACGCTACCGTCCCACATATCCCAGAGAGGTTACCAAACAAATCACCGACCATTCCGAATCCCACCGTACCTTCTCCGCTATGCAATCTAGTTGCCGAGCTGGTCATGGGTGCACATCAGCCATGCTCAAGGTCCTAAACGATATCATAACTGTCATCGATAAGAGACAATTATGTGCAGCCGTATTCATCGACCTGGCCAAGGGTTTCGACTCTGTCAATCACCACATTCTTCTCGGCAGACTCGACAGCCTTAGTTTCTCAAATGACTGCCTCGCCTGGTTCACCAACTACTTCTCTGATAGAGTTCAGTGTGTCAAATCGGAGGGCCTGTTGTCCGGAACTCTGGCAGTCTCTATGGGGGTGCCACAGGGTTCAATTCTCGGTCCAACTCTCTTCTCTGTATACATCAATGATGTCGCTCTTGCTGCTGGTGATTCTCTTGCTGCTGGTGATACGCAGACGACACCATTCTGTATGCTTCTGGCCCTTCTTTGGACACTGTGCTAACTAACCTCCAGACGAGCTTCAATGCCATACAACTCTCCTTCCGTGGCCTCCAACTGCTCTTAAATGCAAGTAAAGCTAAATGCATGCTCTTCAACCGATCGCTGCCCTCACCTGCCCGCCCGTCCAGCATCACTACTGATGCTGGACGGTTCTGACCTAGAATATGTGGACATCTACAAATACCTAGATGTCTGGTTAGACTGTAACCTCTCGTTCCAGACCCACATTAAGCATCTCCAATCCAAAATTAAATCTCAATTTGGCTTCCTATTTCGCAACAATGCCTCCTTCACTCATGCTGCCAAACATACCCTCATAAAACTGACTATCCTACCAATCCTCGACTTTGGCGATGTCATTTACAAAATAGCCTCCAACACTCTACTCAACAAATTGGATGCAGTCTATCACAGTGCCATCCGTTTTGTCACCAAAGCCCCATATACTACCCACCACTGCGACCTGTATGCTCTCGTTGGCTGGCCCTCGCTTCATACTCGTCGTCAAACCGACTGGCTCCAGGTAATCTATAAGTCTTTGCTAGCAGCACCCACCCGTAGCACGTGCTCCAGCAGGTATATTTCACTGGTCACCCCCAAAGCCAATTCCTCCTTTGCCTTTCCTTCCTGTTCTCTGCTGCCAATGACTGGAACGAACTGCAAAAAGCGCTGAAGCTGGAGACTCATATCTCCCTCACTAACTTCAAGCACCAGCTGTCAGAGCAGCTCACAGATCACTGCACCTGTACATAGCCCATCTGTAAACAGCCCGTCCAACTACCTCATCCCCATACTGTATTTATTTCTCTATCTTGCTCCTTTGCACCCCAGTATCTCTACTTGCACATTCATCTTCTGCACATCTACCACTCCAGTGTTTAATTGCTATATCGTAAATACCTCGCCACTATGGCCTATTTTATTGCCTTACCTCCCTTATCTTACCTCATTTGCACACACTGTACATATACTTTTTGTCCTGTATTATTGACTGTATGTTTGTTTATTCTATGAGTAACTCTGTGTTGTTGTATGTGTTGAACTGCTTTGCTTTATCTTGGCCAGGTCGCAGTTGTAAATGAGAACTTGTTCTCAACTAGCCTACCTGGTTAAATAAACGTGAAATAAAAAACCTCTGCACTTAGCAAAATAGTGCAATCTGTACTGCTATTTTAGTTTTTAATCTGACTATCTGACTATCCGCTTATTGATTTAATTTATACTGAACAAAATGATGAATGCAACATTTAAAGTGTTGGCCCCATGTTTCATGAGCTGAACTAAACGATCCCAGAAATTGTCCATATGCACAAAAAGCTTATTTCTCTAAAATGTTGTGCACAAATTTGTTTACATCACTGTTAGTGAGCATTTCTCCTTTGCCAAGATAATCCCGCCACCTGACAGGAAATCTTAGGTTTTATTACATATAGTCGGGAGGAACTATTGGATATAAGAGCAACGTCAACTCACCAACATTACGACCAGGAATACCACTTTCCCGAAGCGGATCCTCTGTTTGGCCCACCACCAAGGACAATGGATTGGATCCCAGCCAGCGACCCAAAACAACGGCGCCGCAGAAGGGGCAGACGGAGCGGTCTTCTGGTCAGGCTCCGTAGACGGGCACATCGCGCTCCACTCCCGAGCATACTACACGCCAATGTCCAGTCCTTTGACAACAAGGTAGACGAAATCCGAGCAAGGGTTGCCTTCCAGAGAGACATCAGAGAATGTAACGTTCTTTGCTTCACAGAAACATGGCTCACTCGAGACACGATATCGGATTCGGTACAGCCACCTGGTTTCTTCACGCATCCCGCCGACAGAAACAAGCATCTCTCTGGTAAGAAGAAGGGCGGGGGTGTATGCCTTATGATTAACGAGACGTGGTGTGATCATAACAACATACAGGAACTCAAGTCCCTTTGTTCACCTGACTTAGAATTCCTCACAGTCAAATGCCGACCGCATTATCTACCAAGAGAATTATCTTCGATCATAATCCCAGTCGTGTATATTCTCCCCCAAGCAGACACATCGACGGCCCTGAACGAACTTCATTTGACTCTATGTAACCTGGATACCACATATTCTGAGGCTGCATTCATTGTAGCTGGGGATTTTAACAAGGCTAATCTGAAAACAAGGCTCCCTAAATTCTATCAGCATATCGATTGCACGACCCGGGCTGGCAAAACCCTGGATCATTGTTATTCTAACTTCCGCAACGCATATTAGGCCCTCCCCCGCCCTCCTTTCGGAAAAGCTGACCACGACTCCATTTTGTTGCTCCTAGCATATAGACAGAAACTAAAACAGGAAGCGCCCGTGCTCAGGTCTGTTCAACGCTGGTCCGACCAATTGGATTCCACGCTTCAAGATTGCTTCGATCACGTGGACTGGGATATGTTCCACATAGCGTCGAACAACATTGATGAATATGCTGATTCGGTGAGCGAGTTTATTAGCAAGTGCATCGGTGATGTTGTACCCACAGCGTCTATTAAAACATTCCCCAACCAGAAACCGTGGATTGAGGGCGGCATTCGCGCACAACTGAAAGCGCGAACCACTGCTTTTAACCAGGGCAAGGTGACCGGAAACATGACCGAATACAGACAGTGTAGCTATTCTCTCCGCAAGGCAATCAAACTCAAGTAGAGTCAACTCAAGTAGAGTCGCAATTCAACGGCTCAGACACGAGAGGTATGTGGCAGGGTCTACAGTCAATCACGGACTACAAAAGAAAAACAAGCCCGTCGCGGACCATGATGTCTTGCTCCCAGACAAACTAAACAACTTCTTTGCTCGCTTTGAGGACAATACAGTGACACTGACACGACCCGCTACCAAAACCTGCGGGCTCTCCTTCACTGCAGCCGAGGTGAGTAAAACATTTAAACGTGTTAATCCTCGCAAGGCTGCAGGCCCAGACGGCATCCCCAGCCGCGTCCTCAGAGCATGCGCAGACCAGCTGGCTGGTGTGTTTACGGACATATTCAATCAATCCTTATCCCAGTCTGCTGTTCCCACATGCTTCAAGAGGGCCACCATTGTTCCTGTTCCCAAAAAAGCTAAGGTAACTGAGTTAAATGACTACCGCCCCGTAGCACTCACTTCCGTCATCATGAAGCGCTTTGAGAGACTAGTCAAGGACCATATCCCCTCCACCCTAGACCCACTCCAATTTGCTTACCGCCCCAATAGGTCCACAGTCAACGCAATCGCAATCACACTGCACACTGCACACTGCCCTAACCCATCTGGACAAGAGGAATACCTATGTAAGAATGCTGTTCATTGACTACAGCTCAGCATTTAACACCATAGTACCCTCCAAACTCGTCATTAAGCTCGAGACCCTGGGTCTCGACCCCGCCCTGTGCAACTGGGTCCTGGACTTCCTGATGGGCCGCCCCCAGGTGGTGAGGGTAGGTAACAACATCTCCACCCCGCTGATCCTCAACACTGGGGCCCCACAAGGGTGCGTTCTCAGCCCTCTCCTGTACTCCCTGTTCACCCACGACTGCGTGGCCATGCACGCCTCCAACTCAATCATCAAGTTTGCAGACGACACTACAGTGGTAGGCTTGATTACCAACAATAACGAGATGGCCTACAGGGAGGAGGTGAGGGCCCTCGGAGTGTGGTGTCAGGAAAATAACCTCACACTCAACGTCAACAAAACAAAGGAGATGATCGTGGAGGGATCAGCAGAGGGAGCAGCCCCCTATCCACATCAACGGGACAAGAGTGGAGATGGTGGAAAGTTTTAAGTTCCTCGGCCTACACATCACGGACAAACTGAAATGGTCCAACCACACAGACAGTGTGGTGAAGAAGACGCAGCAGCGCATCTTCAACCTCAGGAGGCTGAAGAAATTCGGCTTGTCACCAAAAACACTCACAAACTTTTACAGATGCACAATCGAGAGCATCCTGTCGGGCTGTATCACCGCCTGGTATGGAAACTGCTCTGCCCATAACCGTAAGGCTCTCCAGAGGGTAGTGATGTCACGTTCCTGACCTGTTTTCCCTTGTTTTTGTATTTATTTAGTATGGTCAGGGCGTGAGTTGGGTGGGTTGTTGATGTGTGATTTTTATGTTGGGATTTTGTGTGTTCGGCCTGGTATGATTCTCAATCAGAAGCAGCTGTCAATCGTTGTCCCTGATTGAGAATCATACTTAGGCAGCCGGGGTTTCACGTGTGGTTTGTGGGTGTTTGTTCTTGTGTCAGTGTTTCACCACACGGGACTGTCACGGTAGTTATTTTGTTATTTTGTATCGCATATTGTTTGTTATATTAAATCACTATGGAAACGAACCACTCTGCGTATTGGTCCGATCCTTCTCGCCTCTCCTCGTCCGAGGAGGAGGAAGAAAATGACTATCGTTACAAGTGAGGTCTACACAACGCATCACCGGGGGCAAACTACCTGCCCTCCAGGACACCTACACCACCCGATGTCACAGGAAGGCCAAAAAGATCATCAAGGACAACAACCACCCGAGCCACTGTGTAACGGTTTTCTTCTTGGGATGAAGGAGAGGACCAAAATGCAGCGTAGCCAGTGCTCAACATGTTTAATTAAACAATAACCGTGAACACTTAACAAATAACAAAATAACAAACCGTGAAAACCGAGACAGTCCTATCTGGTGCAGAACAAACACAGAGACAGGAAACAACCACCCACAACGAACACAGTGAAACAACCTACCTAAATATGACTCCTAATTAGAGGAACGCAAAACACCTGCCTCTAATTAAGAGCCATACCAGGCAACCCTAAACCAACATAGAAACACACAACATAGAATGCCCACCCAAAACTCACGCCCTGACCATCACACACATACAAAACAACAGAAAACAGGTCAGGAACGTGACAGAACCCCCCCCTCAAGGTGCGAACGCCGGGCGCACCAGCACAAAGTCCAGGGGAGGGTCTGGGTGGGCATCTGACCACGGTGGTGGCTCAGGCTCCGGACGCTGTCCCCACACCACCATAGTCACTCCCCGCTTCTGTATCCCCCTCCCAATGACCACCCTCCAACTAAAACCACCTAAATGAAGGGGCAGCACCGGGATAAGGGGCAGCGCCGGGATAAGGGGCAGCACCGGGATAAGGGGCGGCAGGTCCTGGCTGAGGGACTCTGGCAGGTCCTGGCTGAGGGACTCTGGCAGGTCCGGGCTGAGGGACTCTGGCAGGTCCGGGCTGAGGGACTCTGGCAGGTCCGGGCTGAGGGACTCTGGCAGGTCCGGGCTGAGGGACTCTGGCAGGTCCGGGCTGACGGAAGGCTCTGGCTGATCCGGTCTGGCAGAAGGCTCTGGCTGATCCGGTCTGGCGGAAGGCTCTGGCTGATCCGGTCTGGCGGAAGGCTCTGGCTGATCCGGTCTGGCGGAAGGCTCTGGCTGATCCGGTCTGGCGGAAGGCTCTGGCTGATCCGGTCTGGCGGAAGGCTCTGGCGGCTCCTGTCTGGCGGACGGCTCTGGCGGCTCCTGTCTGGCGGACGGC
Source organism: Salvelinus alpinus (assembly GCF_045679555.1). Lineage (NCBI taxonomy): Eukaryota > Metazoa > Chordata > Actinopteri > Salmoniformes > Salmonidae > Salvelinus > Salvelinus alpinus. Next base: position 44,961,622 of record NC_092110.1, on the reverse strand, counting down.
TCTGTAGGCTCATGGCAGACGGGCGGCTTTGCAGGCTCATGGCAGACGGGCGGCTTTGCAGGCTCATGGCAGACGGACAGTTCAGACGGCGTAGGGCAGACGGGCAGTTCAGACGCCGCTGGGCAGACGGGCAGTTCAGGCGCCGCTGGGCAGACGGGCAGTTCAGGCGCCGCTGGGCAGACGGGCAGTTCAGGCGCCGCTGGGCAGACGGCAGACTCTGGCCGGCTGAGACGCACTGTAGGCCTGGTGCGTGGTACCGGAACTGGAGGTACCGGGCTAAGGACACGCACCTTCAGGCTAGTGCGGGGAACAACAACAGGGCACACTGGACTCTCGTGGCGCACTCTAGGCCTGGTGCGTGGTACCGGAACTGGAGGTACCGGGCTGAGGGCACGCACCTCAGGGCGAGTGCGGGGAGAAGGAACAGTGCGTACAGGGCTCTGGAGACGCACAGGAGGCTTGGTGCGTGGTGCCGGAACTGGAGGTACCGGGCTGAGGGCACGCACCTCAGGGCGAGTGCGGGGAGAAGGAACAGTGCGTACAGGGCTCTGGAGACGCACAGGAGGCTTGGTGCGTGGTGCCGGAACTGGAGGCACTGGGCTGGAGACACGCACCATAGGGAGAGTGCGTGGAGGAGGAACAGGGCTCTGGAGATACACTGGAAGCCTGGTGCGTGGTGTAGGCACTGGTGGTACTGAGCTGGGGTGGGAAGGTGGCGCCGGATATACCGGACCGTGAAGGAGGACACGTGCTCTTGAGCACCGAGCCTCCCCAACCTTACCAGGTTGAATGGTCCCCGTAGCCCTGCCAGTGCGGCGAGGTGGAATAGCCCGCACTGGGCTATGCAGGCGAACCGGGGACACCACCTGTAAGGCTGGTGCCATGTACGCCGGCCCGAGGAGACGTACTGGAGACCAGATACGTTGGGCCGGCTTCATGGCACTCGGCTCGATGCCCAACCTAGCCCTCCCAGTGCGGCAAGGTGGAATAGCCCGCACTGGGCTAAGCACGCGTACTGGGGACACCGTGCGCTTTACCGCATAACACGGTGTCTGACCAGTACGACGCTCTCTCACTCCACGGCAAGCCCGGGGAGTTGGCTCAGGTATCCAACCCGGCTTCGCCACACTCCCCTTTAGCCCCCCCCCCCCCCAAGAAATTTTTGGGTGAGCCTCTCGGGCTTCCAGCCTCTCTTACGTGCTGCCTCCTCAATCCACCGCTCCTGGGCTGTGGCTGCCTCCACCTCCCGAGAGCGGCGATTCTCTCCAACCCTTCCCCAGGGTCCTTTTCCGTCCATGATCTCCCAAGACCATTCCTCCTGTGTCCAGTAGTCCTGTGTACTGGGCCGCTGCTGCTCCCCGTTGCTACGCTGCTTGGTCCTGGTTTGGTGGGTGTTTCTGTAACGGTTTTCTTCTTGGGATGAAGGAGAGGACCAAAATGCAGCGTAGCCAGTGCTCAACATGTTTAATTAAACAATAACCGTGAACACTTAACAAATAACAAAATAACAAACCGTGAAAACCGAGACAGTCCTATCTGGTGCAGAACAAACACAGAGACAGGAAACAACCACCCACAACGAACACAGTGAAACAACCTACCTAAATATGACTCCTAATTAGAGGAACGCAAAACACCTGCCTCTAATTAAGAGCCATACCAGGCAACCCTAAACCAACATAGAAACACACAACATAGAATGCCCACCCAAAACTCACGCCCTGACCATCACACACATACAAAACAACAGAAAACAGGTCAGGAACGTGACACACTGCCTGTTCACCCCGCTATCATCCAGAAGGCGAGGTCAGTACAGGTGCATCAAAGCGGGGACAGAGAGACTGAAAAACAGCTTCTATCTCAAGGCCATCAGACTGTTAGCGCCCCTCTTGGGTTGTGCCGTGGCGGAGATCTTTGTAGGCTATACTCTGCCTTGTCTCAGGATGGTAAGTTGGTGGTTGAAGTTATCCCTCTAGTGGTGTGGGGGCTGTGCTTTGGCAAAGTGGGTGGGGTTATATCCTGCCTGTTTTGCCCTGTCCGGAGGTATCGTTGGATGGGGCCACAGTGTCTCCTGACCCCTCCTGTCTCAGCCTCCAGTATTTATGCTGCAGTAGTTTATGTGTTGGGGGGCTAGAGTCAGTCTGTTATATCTGGAGTACTTCTCCTGTCTTATCCGGTGTCCTGTGTGAATTTAAGTATGCTCTCTAATTCTCTCTCTCTTTCTCTCTCGGAGGACCTGAGCCCTAGGACCATGCCTCAGGACTACCTGGCATGATGACTCCTTGCTGTCCCCAGTCCACCTGGCCGTGCTGCTGCTCCAGTTTCAACTGTTCTGCCTTCGGCTATGGAACCCTGACCTGTTCACCGGACGTGCTACCTGTCCCAAACCTGCTGTTTTCAACTCTCTAGAGACAGCAGGAGTGGTAGAGATACTCTTAATGATCGGCTATGAAAAGCCAACTGACATTTACTCCTGAGGTGCTGACTTGCTGCACCCTCGACAACTACTGTGATTATTATTATTTGACCATGCTGGTCATTTATGAACATTTGAACATCTTGGCCATGTTCTGTTATAATCTCCACCCGGCACAGCCAGAAGAGGACTGGCCACCCCTCATAGCCTGGTTCCTCTCTAGGTTTCTTCCTAGGTTTTGGCCTTTCTAGGGAGTTTTTCCTAGCCACCGTGCTTCTACACCTGCATTGCTTGCTGTTTGGGGTTTTAGGCTGGGTTTCTGTACAGCACTTTGAGATATCAGCTGATGTAAGGGCTATATAAATACATTTGATTTGATTTGTTAAACAGCCATCACTAACATTGAGTGGCTGCTGCCAACATACTGACTCAACTCTAGCCACTTTAATAATGGGAAAATTGATGTAATAAATATATCACTAGCCACTTTAAACAATTCCACTTTCTATAATGTTTACATACCCTACATTACTCATCTCATATGTATATACTGTACTCTATACCATCTACTGCATCTTGCCTATGCCGTTCGGCCATCACTCAGTCATATATTTTTATGTACATATTCTTATTAATTCCTTTACACTTGTGTGTATAAGGTAGTTGTTGTGAAATTGTTAGGTTAGATTACTTGTTAGATATTACTGCATGGTCGGAACTAGAAGCACAAGCATTTCGCTACACTCGCATTAACATCTGCTAACCATGTGTATGTGACAAATACAATTTGATTTGATTACACAGGTGCATCTTGTGCTGGGAACAATAAAAGGCCTAAAATGTGCAGTTTTGTCTCACAACACAATGCCACAGATGTCTCAAGTTTTGAGGGAGTGTACAATTGGAATGCTGACTGCAGGAATGTCCACCAGAGCTGTTGGCAGACAATTTCATGTTAATTTCTCTACCATAAGCCGCAGTACGTCAAACCAGCCTCACAACTGCAGAGCACGTGTTACCACGCCAGCCCAGGACCTCCACATCCGGCTTCTTCACCTGCGGGATCGGCTGACACCAGCCCATTCAGCTGATGAACCCGAGGAGTATTTCTGTCTGTAATAAAGCCTTTTTGTGGGGAAAAACGAATTATGATTGGCTGTGGGTGGGCCTGGCTCCCAAGTGGGTGGGCCAATGCCCAGTCATGTGAAATCCATATATTAGGAACTAATTCATACATTTTAATTGACTGACTTCCTTATATGAACTATAACTCAATACAATCCAGATGTCTATGTGTCAGGGGAGAAGCTCCAGGTGGTATCAGATTTTAAGTACCTTGGCATCATACTTGATTCCAACCTCTCTTTTAAAAAGCAGGTGAAGAAGGTATTTCAAATAACCAAATTCAACCTAGCTAATTTCAGATTTATACGAAATTGTTTGACTACAGAGGTAGCAAAACTGTTTTTCAAATCTATGATACTCCCCCACTTAACATACTGCTTGACTAGTTGGGCCCAAGCTTGGTGTACAACATTAAAACCTATTCAGTCTGTCTACAAACAGGCTCTCAAAGTGCTTGATAGGAAGCCCAATAGCCATCATCACTGTTACATCCTCAGAAAGCATGAGCTCCTGAGTTGGGAAAATCTTGTGCAATACACCGACGCATGTCTTGTATTCAAGATCCTAAATGGCCTGGCTCCCCCTCCACTCAGTATTTCTGTTAAACAGAAAACCCAAACATATGGCAGCAGATCCACAAGGTCTGCCATGAGAGGTGACTGTATAGTTCCCCTAAGGAAAAGCACCTTTAGTCAAACTGATTTCTCTGTGAGAGCTTCCCATGTCTGGAATACACTGCCATCAGACACACATAACGGCACCACCTATCACACTTTCACAAAAAAACATGAAGACATGGCTAAAGGTCAATCAGATTTGTGAATATAATCCCTAGCTGTGTATTGCCGCTTTCCATGTTGTCTGTTGTATGTAGCTTGTGAGGCGTGGAAACACTTTGTTGCTTTTATGAATTTTGTCTTGCTGCTTTTTGTTCTATGTTGTTCTGTCTGTATGCTATGTCTTGCGTGTCCTATGTTGCTCTGCGTGTGCTCACTGCTCAATGATTGTCTGTATTGTGATTGTTTTTAATAACCTGCCCAGGGACTGCGGCTGAAAATTAGCCGGCTGGCTAAAACCGGCACTTTGACTGAAACGTTGATTAATGTGCACTGTCCCTGTAAAAATAAAAATAAACCCAAACTCAAATTGTTGCATGTTGCGTTTATATTCTTGTTAATTTACTCATTTCAGCCCATTTGAGTTTGGGTTTTCATTATAGTTTTCTAATGATGGCGGGACATATTATTCTGTTTTAATATTACTCCTGAATCACTATGATAAATATAATAGTTTTTCTTCTGTATATTTTTTACCAGAGCTGAGATTTACTTTGAAGTTCAAAGTGTAGGAATAGGCCTACAGGTGAAATCAGTCATTGATACAGACATGGTGGCATAGGAGGAAGACACTTTGAACCAAGAGGTTGTGAGTTCAAATCCCAGGTGAGGACATGATGAATAAAATGACTGTATGAATACACAATGTAATCATATGTGTCAAAAATGCAGTTGAAAACACTTTATGTTAAAAGCACTGTGTGTGTGTGTCCCTAGCAGTGCCAAAGACAAAGAGCTGTGACTGGATCAGTGGTTCACCAATCAGGACCTTGAAGGGCTTGGCAACAGTAACAAGGGGTGATGTGTAATGAAACTAGCGTGCCCTGGGTAAAATGTTTTATTGGTGACGCCATCAGGTGACGTGCCCGGGACAAACTGGGAACTAGACAAACATCTCCATGGGACTATGACACAGTGTTCAGGGGACCTTCAAGGGACTACCAAAATGTATGGGCAGAACGGAAAAAGCGAGTGCGAGCAAGAAAGAATTGCTACACCTCTACTTCTGGATGTAAATGATGAGAAAAACACTTGACCAAACCCCCCTTGTTGAAATTTCAGATGCTCCTTATCTTCCAAATGAGTTTCTTGCAATATCAATATTTTATTTTTTCAAAAACGACAGTACCTTTTTCCTTTTAATGGAGTTATGGCTCCCTCTAATGTTCCATGTACACACATGCAGTCTGTTACCTGCCATTGCACTTTGACCAATCAATATCCAGACTGAATCCTACTGTAAAGATGGGGTGTCACCTTCTCTCATGTGCTGAACTCTCATCAATCTCACCGAGCATAAACACACGATATGAACCCTGAACCTGAACCATACTAAACCCAAAAATGAAACATGTAAAGATCCAAAAAGGGGTTTTCCCACTAGCTAACATGCAGGGGATTTCAACTCTCCAATGTAGACTCTTAAGTCCGCATAGCCACTCTATAGCCCCAGTCTTTATATATATATGGAAATTAAAATCAATAGAAGAATATTGAAGCTCTTCCACCTAAAACCAAGCCTGGGCACCAATATAGATTCACACATATCTCAGTCTGAGCTATAGTGGCAGTTACTTTAGCAAGGAAAATAATAAAGATATGAATATTACTGAACAGGAGCACGTGAGAACTCACACCACTGCTTCATGATCAGATTCAAATAAAAAAGTTATCCAATGCTGTGGAGGAGCAGCTTACAGTTATTTACCCGAGAGAGTCAATAAACGCAGCAGCCTCTTCAGGTGTGTAGAGTTTTTTAGGCGATCCGTTGACCATAATCTTCAATGTGGCCGGGTACAGCAGCGCGTAGTCCATCTTCATTCTCTTGTGTCGAGACTTCACCTCATCAAACGCTCTCTGCGTCTTCGTACAACCGCTGTGGAATAATCATTGAAGAATGAGACCTTTGGACCTTTACGTTGACTACCGTCAGAACTGATGCTTCTGGCCGCATCCATGACGCGCTGCTTGTCGGTGAAGTTGTGGAACTTTATAACCACTGGCCGTGGGCGCTGGTTGGGACCGGGTATCGGTGCTTGAGAGCGATGGGCTCTGTCCAGCTTCACACGACCAGCCTTAATATCCATTTGTAGGTAGCCAGGGATCCATTCCTCAAAATATTTTACTGAACGTGTCTCTTCAGAATTTTCCGGGAGTCCCAAAGCACGGATATTGCATCTGCGTCCTAGATTATCCAAGTCGTCAATGTGCTCTGCAATTTCACGCACCTGTTTCTCAAGTGCCTTTAATTTAGTGTCCATTGATGTAGTTGAAGTTTCCACAGTAGAAATTCTTCCGTCCGCCTCATCAACACGTTTGACAACCCTCTGTAGTTCAGCTGAATGGCCTGCTATTGCTTCCAAGACCGTTCCTTTCTTAACATTGATCACTTTAGTAATGTTATCTGTCATCCTTTGAATCACCAGGTCCATTGTGCCTGGATCTGCAGTGGTGTTAGCTTCGCTAACGTTAGCTAGCTCCTCCTGCACATCTACAGGGATGGTGGTTTTGGTCGAGTTCTTAGTAGTTCTGCTGGGCATGTTGTCGGAGATTTTTGAGAAATAGCCATCAAGACTCATTGTATTTAGCAAATTCTACCACTTTTTCAAGCTAGAAAAAATATATGTAAAAAGAGAAATTTACAAATGCCACGGGAGCTCGCTGAAACACAGTGTTCTCTCTATGACGCCATTGTGTTCCCTCGTGTGTTTTCTGTACCTGTTCGCACCTCTCCCTGTAGGCTTTAGACCCTCCACACCCCTTGGCTGCAACCTTTCTCATTTAGTGTACCCTGCACGCACAACCCGGGTCTCTGGCAGCATTTGGAACTGCCGATCTGCGGTCAAGAACGTTGAGTTCATCTCAGCCTATGCTGCCCTTCAGTCCTTGACTTGTTGGCCCTGACGGAGACATGAATCACCCCAGAGAACACTGCTACTCCAGCTGCTCTTTCTTCATCTGACTATGTTTTCTCTCATAGTCTGAGAGCATCTGGTCGTCATGGTGGTGACACAGGTCTACTCATTTCTCCTAAGTGGAGATGTTCTCTTTTCTCCCTCTCACCTGTCCATCTCCTCATTTGAATTCCATGCTGTCACTGTCACTTGTCTAATCAAGCTTAACATTATTGTCATCTATCTCCCACCATGTGCCCTTAGAGCGTTAATCAATGAGCTTGACAACTTGATAAGCTCATTTCCTGACGATGGCTCACCGCTCTTTGTACTTTCCGACTTCAACCTCCCGACATCTACTTTTGATTATTTTCTTTCCGACTCTCTTTTTCCCCTTCCTGCCTCTTTTGACCTCACCCTTTCCCCTTCCTGCCTCTTATGACCTCACCCTTTCCCCTTCCTGCCTCTTTTGACCTCACCCTTTCCCCTTCCTGCCTCTTTTGACCTCACCCTTTCCCCTTCCTGCCTCTTTTGACCTCACCCTTTCCCAGTCTCCCAACTCACAAGGCAGGCAATACGCTTGACCTCATCTTTACTAGAGGCTGTTCTCCTACTAATCTCACTGCAACCCCCCTCCAGGTCTCTGATCACTACTTTTTTTTCTTCTCTGTCTCCTTTCCTCCAACCCTAACCACTCAGCCCCAACCCAGATGGTCATGTTGTTTCCTTCTCTGTCTCCCTTTCCTCCAACCCTAACCACTCAGCCCCAACCCCCCTCCAGGTCTGTCTCCTTTCCTCCAACCCTAACCACTCAGCCCCAACCCAGATGGTCATGTTGTTTCCTTCTCTGTCTCCTTTCCTCCAACCCTAACCACTCAGCCCCAACCCCCCTCCAGGTTTGTCTCCCTTTCCTCCAACCCTAACCACTCAGCCCCAACCCAGATGGTCATGTTGTTTCCTTCTCTGTCTCCTTTCCTCCAACCCTAACCACTCAGCCCCAACCCCCCTCCAGGTCTGTCTCCTTTCCTCCAACCCTAACCACTCAGCCCCAACCCCCCTCCAGGTCTGTCTCCTTTCCTCCAACCCTAACCACTCAGCCTGGTCTTGCGCCATCACAATCATTGTTCTCTCTCTCCCACTACTCTCTCCTCTTCTATCCCATCGTCTCTCCCTTCTGCTAAATCCTTCTCCCTCCTGTCTCCTGATTCTGCCTCTTCAACCCAACTCTCCTCCCTTGACTCGCACTATCCCCTTTCCTCCCGGCCGGCTCGAACCTCTCCTCCTGCTCCGTGGCTGAGTGACTCATTGCGAGCTTACAGAACAGGGTTGCGGGCAGCTGAGCGAAAATGGAGGAAAACTAAACTTCCGGGGGACCTATCATCCTTTGACTCCCTCCTCTCAACCTTCTATTCCTCAGGATCCTCTGTTAAAGCCACTTTCTAGTACTCTAAATTTCTAGCTTCTGCCTTTAACCCTAGGAAACTTTTTCCCCCCTCTCCTCCCTCCTTAATCCTCCATTCCTCCCTCTGTGGACGACTTTGTCAACCACTTTAAAAAAAAAGGTTGATGACATCCGTTACTAATTCACTCACCCTATTGAATCCACTGGTCTCACTCACACAGAACTACCCTACGCCTTGACCTCTTTCTCCCATCCTGCAACTTACAAGGTCTGGCCACCCAACAACCTGCCCGTTCAACCCCATCCCTTCCTCCCTTCTCCAGACCATCTCTGGAGACCTTCTCAGTTCCCTAATCAACTCATCTCTGACCACTGGCTGCATTTCCTCTGACTTCAAAATGGCCTGAGTTGCTCCCCTCCTCAAGAAACCAAAACCCGACTCATCTGACATCAGAACCTACAGACCTGTGTCCCTTCTTTCTTTTCTTTCCAAAACCCTTGAGCGTGTTGTCTCTGATCAACTTTCTCGTTATTGCTCTCAAAGCGATCTTTTTGACCCTAACCAATCAGGCTTCAAGACGGGTCACTCAACTGAGACTGCTCTTCTCTGTGTCACGGAGGCTCTCCGCACTGTCAAAGCTGACTCTCTCTCCTCTGTTCTCATCCTCATAGATCTATCTGCTGAACCATCAGATCCTCCTCTCCACCCTCTCAGGGCTGAGGGTTTCAGACTCTGCACACTCTTGAATTGCATCCTACCAGGCAGGTCGCTCTGACCAAGTGACGTGGAGAGGATCTGTGTCTGCACCACATACTCTCACTACTGTTGTCCCCCAGGGCTCGGTTCTAGGTCCTCTCCTCTTCTCTCCATACACCAAGTCACTCGGCTCCATCATATCCTCACATGGTCTCTCCTATCACTGCTATGTGGACGACACTCAGCTACTTTTCTCCTTCCACCTTCTCACACCCAGATGGCAACATGCATCTCTGCGTGCCTGGCATATATCTCAACTTGGATATCGGCCCACCCCCTCAAGCTCAACCTCGACAAGACAGAACTGCTCATCCTCCCGGGGAAGGCCTGCCCGCTCAAAGACCTCTCCATCACAGTTGACAATTCCAGTGTCGACCCTCCCAAAGAACCTAAGCGTGACCCTGTCGTTCTCTGCAAATATCAAAGCAGTGACCCACTCCTGCAGGTTCATGCTCTACAACATCCGTAGAGTACGACCTTCCCTCACACAGGAAGCGGTGCAGGTCCTAATCCAGGCACTTGTCATCTCCCTCTGGACTACTGCAACTCGCTGGGCTCCCCGCTTGTGGCATCAAACCCCTGCAACTTATTCAGAATGCTGCAGCTCGCCTGGTTTTCTAAGTTCTCCCATGTCACCCGCTCCTCCGCACACTCCACTGCACTTGGCCCCACCCCTTCTAGCTCTGGCTCTACTGATAGCTTGTGATAAGTAGTTGTCTCACCTAGCGATCTTAAGATAAATGCACTTACTGTAAGTCTGCTAAATGACTCAAATGTAAAACAAAATACTCTGCTTTTACCTAAACACATTTTAATACACAATTGAAATAGTCAAATCTTTATGTATCAATGACTACTCCTCTCCCTCCTTCTCCTCTTCCTCATCTCCCTTTAGGGGTGATTTAGAGGTTGGGTCCAGACGGGGGTTGGGACCGGTGAAGAAAAAAGTAATGAGGCAGTGGATGGGGAGAGAGTGGGAGGAGCAAAGAGGAGAAGGGGAAGGAGGAGGAGCAAAGAGGAGGGGAAGGAGGAAAGAGGAGGGGGAGGAGCAAGGTGGAGGGGAGGAGGAGAGGGGAGGAGGAGCAAAGAGAAGGAGAAGGGGAGGAGAGAAAAGGAGGAGCAAAGAGAAGGAGAGGGGGAGGAGCGAGGAGGAGGAGAGAAGGGGGAGGAGAGGAGGAGAGGAGGAGGGGAGGAGAGGAGGAGGGGGAGGAGAGGAGGAGGGGGAGCAAAGAGAATGAGGGGGAGGAGTAAAGAGAAGGAGAGAAGGGTGGAGGAGAGAAAGGGAGGAGAGGAGGAGAGGAGGGGAGGAGAGGAGGAGAGGGAGGAGAGAAGGAGGAGGGGGAGGAGAGAAGGAGGAGGGGGAGGAGAGAAGGAGGAGGGATGGATGTAAATCCTCCCCAGCAGCAGCAGCAATGTGGAAACAGAACTATCCATTGAGTAGCAAACAAGCCCCCTCAGTAGAGTGTGAATAGAGCTATAGAAATCTTCAGCAGCAGCAGGAAGTTCCACTGAGAGGCAGGAAGTTCCCTTCAGGACGCACTTCAGATGGGACGGGACCTGGGCCAACGGCCGAGCAGCAGCCTCAGTACAGACCTCAACAGCCGAGCAAGTACGAGGGCAGCCTGTAGCATCAGTACATACAGTGCATTCAGACCCCTTGACATCAGGTTGGGTGGGGGGCGTTGCTGCACAGCTATTTTGAGGTCCCTCCTATATACATCCCTGGGTCGCTCGTCTCTTCAGTTCGCTGCAGCTAGCGACTGGAACGAGCTGCAACAAACACTCAAACTGGACAGATTTATCTCAATCTCTTCATTCAAAGACTCAACGATGGACCCTTACTGACAGTTGTGGCTGCTTTGCGTGATGTATTGTTGTCTCTACCTTTTTGCCCTTTGTGTTGTTGTCTGTGCCCGATAATGTTTGTACCCTGGGCTGCTGCCATGTTGTGTTGCTACCATGTTGTTGTCATGATGTGTTGCTACCATGTTGTTGTCAGGATGTGTTGCTACCATGTTGTTGTCATGATGTGTTGCTACCATGTTGTTGTCATGATGTGTTGCTACCATGTTGTTGTCATGATGTGTTGCTACCATGTTGTTGTCATGTTGTGTTGCTACCATGTTGTTGTCATGATGTGTTGCTACCATGTTGTTGTCATGTTGTGTTGCTACCATGTTGTTGTCATGATGTGTTGCTACCATGTTGTTGTCATGATGTGCTGCTACCATGTTGTTGTCATGATGTGCTGCTACCATGTTGTTGTCATGATGTGTTGCTACCATGTTGTTGTCATGTTGTGGTGTCTCTCTTTATGTAGTGTTGTGGTGTCTGTCTTTATGTAGTGTTGTGGTGTCTCTCTTTATGTAGTGTTGTGGTGTCTCTCTTTATGTAGTGTTGTGGTGTCTCTCTTTATGTAGTGTTGTGGTGTCTCTCTTTATGCAGTGTTGTGGTGTCTCTCTTTATGTAGTGTTGTGGTGTCTCTCTTTATGCAGTGTTGTGGTGTCTCTCTTTATGTAGTGTTGTGGTGTATCTCTTTATGTAGTGTTGTGGTGTCTCTCTTTATGCAGTGTTGTGGTGTCTCTCTTTATGTAGTGTTGTGGTGTCTCTCTTTATGTAGTGTTGTGGTGTCTCTCTCTTTATGTAGTGTTGTGGTGTCTCTCTTTATGTAGTGTTGTGGTGTCTCTCTCTTTATGTAGTGTTGTGGTGTCTCTCTCTTTATGTAGTGTTATAGTGTCTCTCTTTATGTAGTGTTGTGGTGTCTCTCTTTATGTAGTGTTGTGGTGTCTCTCTCTTTATGTAGTGTTATAGTGTCTCTCTTTATGTAGTGTTGTGGTGTCTCTCTTTATGTAGTGTTATAGTGTCTCTCTTTATGTAGTGTTGTGGTGTCTCTCTTTATGTAGTGTTGTGGTGTCTCTCTTTATGTAGTGTTGTGGTGTCTCTCTATATGTAGTGTTGTGGTGTCTCTCTTTATGTAGTGTTGTGGTGTCTCTCTTTATGTAGTGTTATGGTGTCTCTCTTTATGTAGTGTTGTGGTGTCTCTCTCTTTATGTAGTGTTGTGGTGTCTCTCTTTATGTAGTGGTGTCTCTCTTTATGTAGTGTTGTGGTGTCTCTCTTTATGTAGTGTAGTGTTGTCTCTCTTTATGTAGTGTTGTGGTGTCTCTCTTTATGTAGTGTTGTGTTGTCTCTCTATATGTAGTGTTGTGGTGTCTCTCTTTATGTAGTGTTGTGGTGTCTCTCTTTATGTAGTGTTGTGGTGTCTCTCTATATGCAGTGTTGTGGTGTCTCTCTTTATGTAGTGTTGTGGTGTCTCTCTTTATGTAGTGTTGTGGTGTCTCTCTTTATGTAGTGTTGTGGTGTCTCTCTTTATGTAGTGTTGTGGTGTCTCTCTATATGTAGTGTTGTGGTGTCTCTCTTTATGTAGTGTTGTGGTGTCTCTCTTTATGTAGTGTTGTGTTGTCTCTCTTTATGTAGTGTTGTGGTGTCTCTCTTTATGCAGTGTTGTGTTGTCTCTCTTTATGTAGTGTTGTGGTGTCTCTTTATGTAGTGTTGTGGTGTCTCTCTCTATGTAGTGGTGTGGTGTCTCTCTTTATGTAGTGTTGTGGTGTCTCTCTTTATGTAGTGTTGTGGTGTCTCTCTCTATGTAGTGTTGTGGTGTCTCTCTTTATGTAGTGTTGTGGTGTCTCTCTTTATGTAGTGTTGTGGTGTCTCTCTTTATGTTGTGTTGTGGTGTCTCTCTTTATGTAGTGTTGTGGTGTCTCTCTTTATGTAGTGTTGTGGTGTCTCTCTTTATGTAGTGTTGTGGTGTCTCTCTATATGTAGTGTTGTGGTGTCTCTCTATATGTAGTGTTGTGGTGTCTCTCTTTATGTAGTGTTGTGGTGTCTCTCTTTATGTAGTGTTGTGGTGTCTCTCTCTATGTAGTGTTGTGGTGTCTCTCTTTATGTAGTGTTGTGGTGTCTCTCTTTATGTAGTGTTGTGGTGTCTCTCTTTATGTAGTGTTGTGGTGTCTCTCTTTATGTAGTGTTGTGGTTTCTCTCTTTATGTAGTGTTGTGGTGTCTCTCTCTATTTAGTGTTGTGTTGTCTCTCTTTATGTAGTGTTGTGGTGTCTCTCTTTATGTAGTGTTGTGGTGTCTCTCTTTATGTAGTGTTGTGTTGTCTCTCTTTATGTAGTGTTGTGGTGTCTCTCTTTATGTAGTGTTGTGTTGTCTCTCTTTATGTAGTGTTGTGGTGTCTCTCTTTATGTAGTGTTGTGGTGTCTCTCTTTATGTAGTGTTGTGTTGTCTCTCTTTATGTAGTGTTGTGGTGTCTCTCTTTATGCAGTGTTGTGGTGTCTCTCTTTATGTAGTGTTGTGGTGTCTCTCTTTATGCAGTGTTGTGGTGTCTCTCTTTATGTAGTGTTGTGGTGTATCTCTTTATGTAGTGTTGTGGTGTCTCTCTTTATGCAGTGTTGTGGTGTCTCTCTTTATGTAGTGTTGTGGTGTCTCTCTTTATGTAGTGTTGTGGTGTCTCTCTCTTTATGTAGTGTTGTGGTGTCTCTCTTTATGTAGTGTTGTGGTGTCTCTCTCTTTATGTAGTGTTGTGGTGTCTCTCTCTTTATGTAGTGTTATAGTGTCTCTCTTTATGTAGTGTTGTGGTGTCTCTCTTTATGTAGTGTTGTGGTGTCTCTCTCTTTATGTAGTGTTATAGTGTCTCTCTTTATGTAGTGTTGTGGTGTCTCTCTTTATGTAGTGTTATAGTGTCTCTCTTTATGTAGTGTTGTGGTGTCTCTCTTTATGTAGTGTTGTGGTGTCTCTCTTTATGTAGTGTTGTGGTGTCTCTCTATATGTAGTGTTGTGGTGTCTCTCTTTATGTAGTGTTGTGGTGTCTCTCTTTATGTAGTGTTATGGTGTCTCTCTTTATGTAGTGTTGTGGTGTCTCTCTCTTTATGTAGTGTTGTGGTGTCTCTCTTTATGTAGTGGTGTCTCTCTTTATGTAGTGTTGTGGTGTCTCTCTTTATGTAGTGTAGTGTTGTCTCTCTTTATGTAGTGTTGTGGTGTCTCTCTTTATGTAGTGTTGTGTTGTCTCTCTATATGTAGTGTTGTGGTGTCTCTCTTTATGTAGTGTTGTGGTGTCTCTCTTTATGTAGTGTTGTGGTGTCTCTCTATATGCAGTGTTGTGGTGTCTCTCTTTATGTAGTGTTGTGGTGTCTCTCTTTATGTAGTGTTGTGGTGTCTCTCTTTATGTAGTGTTGTGGTGTCTCTCTTTATGTAGTGTTGTGGTGTCTCTCTATATGTAGTGTTGTGGTGTCTCTCTTTATGTAGTGTTGTGGTGTCTCTCTTTATGTAGTGTTGTGTTGTCTCTCTTTATGTAGTGTTGTGGTGTCTCTCTTTATGCAGTGTTGTGTTGTCTCTCTTTATGTAGTGTTGTGGTGTCTCTTTATGTAGTGTTGTGGTGTCTCTCTCTATGTAGTGGTGTGGTGTCTCTCTTTATGTAGTGTTGTGGTGTCTCTCTTTATGTAGTGTTGTGGTGTCTCTCTCTATGTAGTGTTGTGGTGTCTCTCTTTATGTAGTGTTGTGGTGTCTCTCTTTATGTAGTGTTGTGGTGTCTCTCTTTATGTTGTGTTGTGGTGTCTCTCTTTATGTAGTGTTGTGGTGTCTCTCTTTATGTAGTGTTGTGGTGTCTCTCTTTATGTAGTGTTGTGGTGTCTCTCTATATGTAGTGTTGTGGTGTCTCTCTATATGTAGTGTTGTGGTGTCTCTCTTTATGTAGTGTTGTGGTGTCTCTCTTTATGTAGTGTTGTGGTGTCTCTCTCTATGTAGTGTTGTGGTGTCTCTCTTTATGTAGTGTTGTGGTGTCTCTCTTTATGTAGTGTTGTGGTGTCTCTCTTTATGTAGTGTTGTGGTGTCTCTCTTTATGTAGTGTTGTGGTTTCTCTCTTTATGTAGTGTTGTGGTGTCTCTCTATATTTAGTGTTGTGTTGTCTCTCTTTATGTAGTGTTGTGGTGTCTCTCTTTATGTAGTGTTGTGGTGTCTCTCTTTATGTAGTGTTGTGTTGTCTCTCTTTATGTAGTGTTGTGGTGTCTCTCTTTATGTAGTGTTGTGTTGTCTCTCTTTATGTAGTGTTGTGGTGTCTCTCTTTATGTAGTGTTGTGGTGTCTCTCTTTATGTAGTGTTGTGTTGTCTCTCTTTATGTAGTGTTGTGGTGTCTCTCTTTATGTAGTGTTGTGTTGTCTCTCTCTTAATGTAGTGTTGTGGTGTCTCTCTTTATGTAGTGTTGTGGTGTCTCTCTTTATGTAGTGTTGTGTTGTCTCTCTTTATGTAGTGTTGTGGTGTCTCTCTTTATGTAGTGTTGTGTTGTCTCTCTTTATGTAGTGTTATGGTGTCTCTCTCTATGTAGTGTTGTGGTGTCTCTCTTTATGTCGTGTTGTGTTGTCTCTCTTTATGTAGTGTTGTGGTGTCTCTCTTTATGTAGTGTTGTGGTGTCTCTCTTTATGTAGTGTTATGGTGTCTCTCTTTATGTAGTGTTGTGTTGTCTCTCTATATGTAGTGTTGTGGTGTCTCTCTTTATGTAGTGTTGTGGTGTCTCTCTTTATGTAGTGTTGTGGTGTCTCTCTCTATGTAGTGTTGTGGTGTCTCTCTTTATGTAGTGTTATGGTGTCTCTCTTTATGTAGTGTTGTGGTGTCTCTCTTTATGTAGTGTTGTGGTGTCTCTCTTTATGTAGTGTTGTGGTGTCTCTCTTTATGTAGTGTTGTGTTGTCTCTCTCTTTATGTAGTGTTGTGGTGTCTCTCTTTATGTAGTGTTGTGGTGTCTCTCTTTATGTAGTGTTGTGGTGTCTCTCTTTATGTAGTGTTGTGGTGTCTCTCTTTATGTAGTGTTGTGGTGTCTCTCTTTATGTAGTGTTGTGGTGTCTCTCTTTATGCCGTGTTGTGGTGTCTCTCTTTATGTAGTGTTGTGTTGTCTCTCTCTTTATGTAGTGTTGTGGTGTCTCTCTTTATGTAGTGTTGTGGTGTCTCTCTTTATGTAGTGTTGTGTTGTCTCTCTCTTTATGTAGTGTTGTGGTGTCTCTCTTTATGTAGTGTTGTGGTGTCTCTCTTTATGTAGTGTTGTGGTGTCTCTCTTTATGTCGTGTTGTGGTGTCTCTCTTTATGTAGTGTTGTGGTGTCTCTCTTTATGTAGTGTTGTGGTGTCTCTCTTTATGTAGTGTTGTGGTGTCTCTCTTTATGTAGTGTTGTGTTGTCTCTCTCTATTTAGTGTTGTGGTGTCTCTCTTTATGTCGTGTTGTGGTGTCTCTCTTTATGTAGTGTTGTGGTGTCTCTCTTTATGTAGTGTTGTGGTGTCTCTCTTTATGTAGTGTTGTGTTGTCTCTCTCTTTATGTAGTGTTGTGTGGAGTCTCTCTTTATGTAGTGTTGTGGTGTCTCTCTTTATGTAGTGTTGTGGTGTCTCTCTTTATGTAGTGTTGTGGTGTCTCTCTTTATGTAGTGTTGTGGTGTCTCTCTTTATGTAGTGTTGTGGTGTCTCTCTTTATGTAGTGTTGTGGTGTCTCTCTTTATGTAGTGTTGTGGTGTCTCTCTTTATGTAGTGTTGTGGTGTCTCTCTTTATGTAGTGGTGTCTCTCTTTATGTAGTGTTGTGGTGTCTCTCTTTATGTAGTGTTGTGGTGTCTCTCTTTATGTAGTGTTGTGGTGTCTCTCTTTATGTAATGTTGTGGTGTCTCTCTATATGTAGTGTTGTGGTGTCTCTCTTTATGTAGTGTTGTGGTGTCTCTCTTTATGTAGTGTTGTGGTGTCTCTCTTTATGTAGTGTTGTGGTGTCTCTCTTTATGTAGTGTTGTGGTGTCTCTCTTTATGTAGTGTTGTGTTGTCTCTCTTTATGTAGTGTTGTGGTGTCTCTCTTTATGTAGTGTTGTGGTGTCTCTCTTTATGTAGTGTTGTGGTGTCTCTCTTTATGTAGTGTTGTGGTGTCTCTCTTTATGTAGTGTTGTGGTGTCTCTCTTTATGTAGTGTTGTGGTGTCTCTCTTTATGTAGTGGTGTCTCTCTTTATGTAGTGTTGTGGTGTCTCTCTTTCTGTAGTGTTGTGGTGTCTCTCTTTATGTAGTGTTGTGGTGTCTCTCTTTATGTAGTGTTGTGGTGTCTCTCTTTATGTAGTGTTGTGGTGTCTCTCTTTATGTAGTGTTGTGGTGTCTCTCTTTATGTAGTGTTGTGGTGTCTCTCTTCTAGTGATGTGTTTTGTCCTATATTTTAATTCAATTTATTTATATTTATAATCCCAGCCCCCGTACCCGCAGGAGGCCTTTTGGTAGGCAGTCATTGTAAATAAGAATTAGTTCTTAACTGACTTGCCTAGTTAAATAAAGGTTCAATAAATACAAAATATGTTAGATCGGGTTCAAGTCCGTGCTCTGGCTGGGCCACGAGGGAAGGTCCCTCAACACAATCCTGTCGAGGGAAGGTGTGTGCCTTTCCAAATCATGTCTAATCATTTGAATTTACCACAGGTGGACTCAAATCAAGTTGTAGAAACATCTCAAGGATGATCAATGTAAATAGGATGCACGCTTTTTCATTATGGGTATTTAGATTGATGAGGAATTGATTTATTTTCATTTTAGAATAAGGCTGTAACGTAACAAAATGTGGAAAAAGTCAAGGGGTCTGAATACTTTCCGAATGTACTGTAGCCTAGACCCTCAGCCCCACCTCAGTACAAAAGGGGACATCAGCCATTTCTCTGCCTGCCCCCCCCCCCCCCCACCCCCTCTCAAATACCCCCCACCATCTCTCTCTCTCCAGCTGCCTTATGGGCTGGCTGCCCTTTAAACATACAAGCCTTTAGCCCCTCCACATCGCTCTACATACATCCAGAGAGGCAGAAGGGGTGAATAGCAACTCCACTCAGCAAACAAAAAAGCAAATGAAAGAGCTGTTAAGAGTGGGTCATGTGTTCAGTACGCTAGAGTAAGGCAACATACATACAGCAGAGCATGTAGATTTGTTTAACATATCTTTATCAAGAAGCCTATTTGTTTTCAGGGTGTGTAGGAAGCTAACACACGCACTCTACACACACGTACACATGGATTTTGTATTGTAGATATGTGATAGCAGAGTAGCGGCCTGAGGGAATAAATTTAATGTGTTCTGAAAAGTGTTATGAAATGTAATGTCAGATTTTTTATTCTGTATAACTGCCTGAATGTTGCTGGACCCCGGGAAGAGTAGCTGCTGCCTTGGATCCTTAATAAATAAATAAATACGTGATCACTAATCATTCATCCTGGATAAAGACATGAGGAAGATGTTTACTTGTAAGGAACAACATCCGAGCGTAACCTCGACAACACCCCTATTGAACCAATCACACCCTGACTCAGTCTCACATAAATTCAGATGCAGAATAAAGTCTGCTTGGAGAGCTACCTTTTTGTATAAATACGACAAGTCAGAGGTGACCAAGCTGGTTGCAAAACCAACAGATATCCAGGAGACAGGAGAACGTCTCCATATCATGGAAACAGGAGAACGTCCCCATATCCAGGAGACAGGAGAACGTCTCCATATCATGGAGACAGGAGAACGTCTCCATATCCAGGAGACAGGAGAACATCTCCATATCCTGGAGACAGGAGAACATCTCCATATCCTGGAGACAGGAGAACGTCCCCATATCAAGGAGACAGGAGAACGTCTCCATATCCAGGAGACAGGAGAACGTCTCCATATCAAGGAGACAGGAAAACGTCTCCATATCCAGGAGACAGGAGAACGTCCCCATATCCAGGAGACAGGAGAATGTCTCCATATCAAGGAGACAGGAGAACATCTCCATATCCTGGAGACAGGAGAACATCTCAAATAAAACTGTGAAGGACCTCGGCTACTCTGGACCCTGATCTCTCTTTTGACTAACATATCAAGACTGTTTCAAGGAAAAGCTTTTTTCCATCTACGTAACATTGCAAAAATCAGAAACTTTCTGTCCAAAAATTATGCAGAAAAATAATCAGTGCTTTTGTCACTTCGGGGTTAGCCTACTGCAATGCTCTACTTTCCGGCTACCCGGATAAAGCACTAAATAAACTTCAGTTAGTGCTAAATACGGCTGCTAGAATCCTGACTAGAACCAAGAAATGTGATCATATTACTCCAGTGCTAGCCTCTCTACACTGGCTTCCTGTTAAGGCAAGGGCTGATTTCAAGGTTTTACTGCTAACCTACAAAGCATTACATGGGCTTGCTCCTACCTATCGTTCCGATTTGGTCCTGCCGTACATACCTACACGTACGCTACGATCACAAGACGCAGGCCTCCTAATTGTCCCTATAATTTCTAAGCAAACAGCTGGAGGCAGGGCTTTCTCCTATAGATCTCCATTTTTATGGAACGGTCTGCCTACCCATGTGAGAGACGCAGACTCGGTCTCAACCTTTAAGTCTTTATTGAAGACTCATCTCTTCAGTAGGTCCTATGATTGAGTGTAGTCTGGCCCAAGAGTGTGAAGGTGAATGGAAAGGCACTGGAGCAACGAACCACCCTTGCTGTCTCTGCCTGGCCGGTTCCCCTCTCTCCACTGGGATTCTCTGCCTCTAACCCTATTACAGGGGCTGAGTCACTGGCTTACTGGTGCTCTTCCATGCCGTCCCTAGGTGCGTCGCTTGAGTGGGTTAAGTCACTGACGTGGTCTTCCTGTCCAGGCTGGCGCCCCGCCTTGGGTTGTGCCGGGGCGGAGATCTTTGTGGGCTATACTCGGCCTTGTCTCAGGATGGTAAGTTGGTGGTTGAAGATATCCCTCTAGTGGTATGGGGGCTGTGCTTTGGCAAAGTGGGTGGGGTTATATCCTGCCTGTTTGGCCCTGTCTGGGGGTATCATCGGACGGGGCCACAGTGTCTCCCGACCCCTCCTGTCTCAGCCTCCAGTATTTATGTTGCAGTAGTTTATGTGTCAGGGGGCTAGGGTCAGTCTGTTATATCGGGAGTATTTCTCCTGTCTTATCCTTTGTCCTGTGTGAATTTAAGTATGCTCTCTCTCAATTCAATTCAATTCAATTCAAGGGGCTTTATTGGCATGGGAAACATGTGTTAACATTGCCAAAGCAAGTGAGGTAGATAATATACAAAAGTGAAATAAACAATAAAAATTAACAGTAAACATTACACAACAGAAGTTTCAAAACAATAAAGACATGACAAATGTCATATTATATATATACAGTGTTGTAACAATGTACAAATGGTTAAAGCACACAAGTTAAAATAAATAAACATAAATATGGGTTGTATTTACAATGGTGTTTGTTCTTCACTGGTTGCCCTTTTCTTGTGGCAACAGGTCACAAATCTTGCTGCTGTGATGGCACACTGTGGAATTTCACCCAGTAGATATGGGAGTTTATCAAAATTGGATTTGTTTTCGAATTCTTTGTGGATCTGTGTAATCTGAGGGAAATATGTCTCTCTAATATGGTCATACATTGGGCAGGAGGTTAGGAAGTGCAGCTCAGTTTCCACCTCATTTTGTGGGCAGTGAGCACATAGCCTGTCTTCTCTTGAGAGCCATGTCTGCCTACGGCGGCCTTTCTCAATAGCAAGGCTATGCTCACTGAGTCTGTACATAGTCAAAGCTTTCCTTAAGTTTGGGTCAGTCACAGTGGTCAGGTATTCTGCCACTGTATACTCTCTGTTTAGGGCCAAATAGCATTCTAGTTTGCTCTGTTTTTTTGTTAATTCTTTCCAATGTGTCAAGTAATTATCTTTTTGTTTTCTCATGATTTGGTTGGGTCTAATTGTGCTGTTGTCCTGGGGCTCTGTGGGGTGTGTTTGTGTTTGTGAACAGAGCCCTAGGACCAGCTTGCTTAGGGGACTCTTCTCCAGGTTCATCTCTCTGTAGGTGATGGCTTTGTTATGGAAGGTTTGGGAATCGCTTCCTTTTAGGTGGTTGTAGAATTTAACGGCTCTTTTCTGGATTTTGATAATTAGTGGGTATCGGCCTAATTCTGCTCTGCATGCATTATTTGGTGTTCTACGTTGTACACGGAGGATATTTTTGCAGAATTCTGCATGCAGAGTCTCAATTTGGTGTTTGTCCCATTTTGTGAAATCTTGGTTGGTGAGCGGACCCCAGACCTCACAACCATAAAGGGCAATGGGCTCTATGACTGATTCAAGTATTTTTAGCCAGATCCTAATTGGTATGTTGAAATTTATGTTCCTTTTGATGGCATAGAATGCCCTTCTTGCCTTGTCTCTCAGATCGTTCACAGCTCTGTGGAAGCTACCTGTGGTGCTGATGTTTAGGCCGAGGTATGTATAGTTTTTTGTGTGCTCTAGGGCAACGGTGTCTAGATGGAATTTGTGGTCCTGGCGACTGGACCTTTTTTGGAACACCATTATTTTGGTCTTACTGAGATTTACTGTCAGGGCCCAGGTCTGACAGAATCTGTGCAGAAGATCTAGGTGCTGCTGTAGGCCCTCCTTGGTTGGTGACAGAAGCACCAGATCATCAGCAAACAGTAGACATTTGACTTCGGATTCTAGTAGGGTGAGACCGGGTGCTGCAGACTGTTCTAGTGCCCGCGCCAATTCGTTGATATATATGTTGAAGAGGGTGGGGCTTAAGCTGCATCCCTGTCTCACCCCACGACCCTGTGTGAAGAAATGTGTGTGTTTTTTGCCAATTTTAACCGCACACTTGTTGTTTGTGTACATGGATTTTATGATGTCGTATGTTTTACCCCCAACACCACTTTCCATCAATTTATATAGCAGACCCTCATGCCAAATTGAGTCGAAGGCTTTTTTGAAATCAACAAAGCATGAGAAGACTTTGCCTTTGTTTTGGTTTGTTTGGTTGTCAATTAGGGTGTGTAGGGTGAATACATGGTCTGTTGTACGGTAATTTGGTAAAAAGCCAATTTGACATTTGCTCAGTACATTGTTTTCATTGAGGAAATGTACGAGTCTGCTGTTAATGATAATGCAGAGTATTTTCCCAAGGTTACTGTTGACGCATATTCCACGGTAGTTATTGGGGTCAAATTTGTCTCCACTTTTGTGGATTGGGGTGATCAGTCCTTGGTTCCAAATATTGGGGAAGATGCCAGAGCTAAGGACGATGTTAAAGAGTTTTAATATAGCCAATTGGAATTTGTTGTCTGTATATTTGATCATTTCATTAAGGATACCATCAACACCACAGGCCTTTTTGGGTTGGAGGGTTTTTATTTTGTCCTGTAACTCATTCAAGGTAATTGGAGAATCCAGTGGGTTCTGGTAGTCTTTAATGGTTGATTCTAGGATTTGTATTTGATCATGTATATGTTTTTGCTCTTTATTCTTTGTTATAGAGCCAAAAAGATTGGAGAAGTGGTTTACCCATACATCTCCATTTTGGATAGATAATTCTTCGTGTTGTTGTTTGTTTAGTGTTTTCCAATTTTCCCAGAATTGGTTAGAGTCTATGGATTCTTCAATTACATTGAGCTGATTTCTGACGTGCTGTTCCTTCTTTTTCCGTAGTGTATTTCTGTATTGTTTTAGTGATTCACCATAGTGAAGGCGTAGACTCAGGTTTTCCGGGTCTCTATGTTTTTGGTTGGACAGGTTTCTCAATTTATTTCTTAGATTTTTGCATTCCTTATCAAACCATTTGTCATTGTTGTTCATTTTCTTCGGTTTTCTATTTGAGATTTTTAGATTTGATAGGGAAGCTGAGAGGTCAAATATACTGTTAAGATTTTCTACTGCCAAGTTTACACCTTCACTATTGCAGTGGAACGTTTTACCCAGGAAGTTGTCTAAAAGGGATTGAATTTGCTGTTGCCTAATTGTTTTTTGGTAGGTTTCCAAACTGCATTCCTTCCATCTATAGCATTTCTTTTTTTTTTATTTTTTTATTTTTTTTTAAATTTTATCCCCTTTTCTCCCCAATTTTCGTGGTATCCAATCGCTAGTAATTACTATCTTGTCTCATCGCTACAACTCCCGTACGGGCTCGGGAGAGACGAAGGTCGAAAGTCATGCGTCCTCCGAAGCACAACCCAACCTAGCCGCACTGCTTCTTAACACAGCGCGCCTCCAACCCGGAAGCCAGTCGCACCAATGTGTCGGAGGAAACACCGTGCACCCGCCCCCTCGGTTTGCGCGCACTGCGCCCGGCCCGCCACAGGAGTCGCTGGAGCGCGATGAGACAAGGATATCCCTACCGGCCAAACCCTCCCTAACCCGGACGACGCTAAGCCAATTGTGCGTCGCCCCACGGACCTCCCGGTCGCGGCCGGCTGCGACAGAGCCTGGGCGCGAACCCAGACTCTGGTGGCGCAGCATAGCACTGCGATGCAGTGCTCTAGACCACTGCGCCACCCGGGAGGCCCTCTATAGCATTTCTTAATGTTACTCAGTTCCTTTGGCTTTGATGCCTCATGATTGAGTGTTGCTCTGTTCAAGTAGACTGTGATTTTGCTGTGGTCTGATAGGGGTGTCAGTGGGCTGACTGTGAACGCTCTGAGAGACTCTGGGTTGAGGTCAGTGATAAAGTAGTCTACAGTGCTACTGCCAAGAGATGAGCTATAGGTGTACCTACCATAGGAGTCCCCTCGAAGCCTACCATTGACTATGTACATACACAGCGTGCGACAGAGCTGCAGGAGTTGTGACCCGTTTTTGTTGGTTATGTTGTCATAGTTGTGCCTAGGTGGGCATATGGGGGAGGGAATGCTGTCACTTCCAGGTAGGTGTTTGTCCCCCTGTGTGCTGAGGGTGTCAGGTTCCTGTCCAGTTCTGGCATTTAGGTCGCCACAGACTAATACATGTCCCTGGGCCTGGAAATGATTGATTTCCCCCTCCAGGATGGAGAAGCTGTCTTCATTAAAGTATGGGGATTCTAGTGGGGGGATATAGGTAGCACACAGGAGGACATTTTTCTCTGTTAAGATAATTTCCTTTTGAATTTCTAGCCAAATGTAAAATGTTCCTGTTTTGATTAATTTAATGGAGTGAGTTAGGTCTGCTCTATACCAAATTAGCATTCCCCCTGAGTCCCTTCCCTGTTTCACAC
Source organism: Salvelinus alpinus (assembly GCF_045679555.1). NCBI lineage: Eukaryota > Metazoa > Chordata > Actinopteri > Salmoniformes > Salmonidae > Salvelinus > Salvelinus alpinus. Next base: position 44,937,157 of record NC_092110.1, on the reverse strand, counting down.
CTGGTAGTTTGGTGGATGGGACTACCAGCTCTCTGTAACCTAGAGGGCAACCAGTGGGTCCGTCTCCTCTATACCATGTTTCTTGCAGGATGACAATGTCTGCATTACCGATTTCTTTGGTGAAGTCCGGGTTCCTGCTCTTTAGGCCAAAGGCAGATGACCTCAGACCTTGGATATTCCAGGATGATATAGTGAAGGCTTTTTGTTCCATAAAGTGTCCAATGTTGTTGGTCGGGGTTTGGCCTCAGGCCAGTAAGTGTGAGCAGAGCCTGCTGAGCATCTGGTACATGCCGTTGTCTTGGGCGAGTGTAAGAGTGGGGGTTGGGCCAGTTTGCCCGCTCACTACCTGGGCGTATGTGTGACTTCCATGTTGATGCCCTCTTTGCGGGGGTGGGGTGCATGGGGTGGGCAGGAGTGGCATGGGTCTGATCTGAGGGGGCCTAAATTGGGTGTGGGCATGGTTGATGTGGGCGGGGTGTGTAGGTCTAGGGGGGGGGTCCTGGAGGTCTTGGAGGGTGTCTCGCTGGTCTGGGTGGGGTGTCTATTGATCTGTTGCTCCTGTGTGAAGTGTTGGGGCTTCGTTTGAGAGCGATGTCCTTTAGAGTCCGGGCAAAGGTGGGCACTGCTGCCTTGTAGAGGTGGACCTGGTCATAGAGGCTGTTCAAGTCCAGGGTGGAGTGGTGGGCCAGAAAAACATTTGGTTTTGAGGCACAGTCACGGGAAATGCTTGCGTTTACCCGCTGTATTGTAGCAGGGTGGAAGTCTTTTCGTGGTAGCAGGGTGGAGATAACCACTTGTGCGTTGGGGAAAGTAGAAGAAGCTTTTTCAATCACTCCCTTCAGTGCTGTGGCCACCCTTTCCTGCTGTGCTCTCAGGTCGTTTGTGCCTGTGTGTATTATTATGTGGCTAGGTGAGCCTAGTTTGTCCTCAGACAGAAGTTCTAGGGCGCGCTGGGTGTTTGGACACCAGAGTTTAGACACACTGTGTTTGGGAAAAAGTTTTTTTTCTTCTATATATTTCCCATTTGAGTCCATAAGAAGGACAATCTGTGTCTTGTGTTTGTCCTCAGTGGGTGTGGGGGGGTTGTCAGGAGGGCTATCGGGGTGGCTGACAGGGGGGGTGCTCAGAGGGGGTGAGAGCTGCTGGGCTTGGGGTTTTTATTTTGTCTGTTCTGCTGTGATGTCGACTCTATGGTCAGAGTCTGGTGTGGACTGTTCTGCTGTGGTGTCGAGACTTTTGTCGGGTGCTGAGGTGGGCTGTTCTGCTGGCGTCTCTGTGGGGATGGCCACCTCCCTAGTGGGTTGTTCTCTGTCACATGCCATCCCCCTCAACCTCTCCTCCAGCAGTCTGATCCTCTCCTCCATCCCCCTCTCCCTCTCCTCCAGCAGTCTGATCCTCTCCTCTAGTGCTTTGTTCTGCTCCTGCTTCTGCTCTTTCTCCTGTTGAAGTTGTCTCACCACTGTACAGAGTGCAGATATGTCTCTCTCCACCTCCAGCTCTCCTGGTCTGGTTAAGGGGTTGTTGTGCTGGACTGTTGTATGGGTCTGTGCTGACTGGAGTGTAATCACCTGCTGTTCCAGCTCCACCTGCCTTACCTCCAGCTGGGTAAATTTATCCTTCATTTCAATGAGGGAGGAGTGCTCTGTACTGGGAGGTTGACTGTTTGCTGAGGGTTGCTCGTCTGTGGGGTTATATGGTGAGGAGGTCTGGTCTGACCCACTTGGGGTGGGGGTATCTTTATCAAGGGAGAGCTTCTCCTGCTGGGCTAGTTCTTTGATTAGATGAAAGTCCAGCTGAAACTGTTTGGGGTTGCCCTGTACCATTACTGTTCCAGACTTATATAGATTTATATTAGCTGACTCCTCGTCCTCGTTGTCAAGAATCCTGAGTTTCCACCCCTCGTTAACCCCCCCTCTCTTGACAGAGGGGTAGTGTGCTAATATAGCACTGTGCCATGCCAGGGGATGGTTTGTGTGGAAGATAAGGTTGCTGATGTTCCCATTTTTGTAATAGTCAGCAAAAAGTGTCTCTTGATTTTCCATAAGGAGCTTCATTTTGTGATCTTTTCTTGCCTTATCATTCTTAACACTCACAGGGTAATGTATTTTAATTACCTCTGAACAGCGGGAGGCAGCTTCTAAGTTCTCTCCATTTGGTTGGGGTAGACTATTCGACTCTCCTGCCATTGTTGGGCTAATGTGCTTTGACACCTCTCACTTGACACGTCAGTGCTAGTTGAAGCTGTATCAAGCTTGGAAGAATTATGTTACCATTCAGGCCTTATAAAGTAATGTCATGTATTTTTCTTCTTGGCTTTTGGAAATAGAATATAGTTTCAGACTAAACATTACTCACTCAGTTCCAGGTTGGGTGGTGTTTTCAGGTTTCTGTTGTTTTCCAGAGAATATGCTGTAAATAATTATAAACCTTGGTTGTTGTGAACTTTTCAGGTGATTCCGTAATTCCGTCCAAAATCAGGTTGTAGGTTTTGAGTTTTGATTTGAAGTGAAGGTTATGTAGTAGAGGGTAGCATCCTGTATGTGTTCCTGACAAAAAATCCAAGTTTATCTAACTCTAAACCTATCTTTTTTAAAGAAAATGCTGAAAAATGCAGGAGCTCATCTGATCATGACCTCTCTCTCTCTCTCGCTCGCTCACTCTCTCTCTCTCTCTCTCTCTCTCTCTCTCTCTCTCTCTCTCTCTCTCTCTCTCTCTCTCTCTCTCTCTCTCTCTCTCTCTCTCTCTCTCTCTCTCTCTCTCTCTCTCTCTCTCTCTCTCTCTCTCTCTCTCAGACCTGCTGTTTTCAACTCTCTAGAGACAGCAGGAGCAGTAGAGATACTCTGAATGATCGGCTATGAAAAGCCAACTGATATTTACTCCTGAGGTGCTGACCTATTGCACCCTCGACAACCACTGTGATTATTATTATTTGACCCTGCTGGTCATATTTGAACATCTTGTCCATGTTCTGTTATAATCTCCACCCAGCACAGCCAGAAGAGGACTGGCCACCCCTCATAGCCTGGTTCCTCTCTAGGTTTCTTCCTAGGTTCTGGCCTTTCTAGGGGAGTTTTTCCTAGCCACCGTGCTTCTATAACTGCATTGCTTGCTGTTTGGGGTTTTAGGCTGGGTTTTCTGTACAGCACTTTGTGACATCAGCTAATGTAAGAAGGGCTTTATGAAGAAATTGTATTGATTGATTGATTGAACCCTTTGATGCTCTTCTTCTTCCTAGTAGCCGATGGATCATGTTCCGGAATCCTTTGATGCTCTTCTTCTTCCTAGTAGCCGATGGATCATGTTCCGGAACCCTTTGATGCTCTTCTTCTTCCTAGTAGCCGATGGATCATGTTCCGGAACCCTTTGATGCTCTTCTTCTTCCTAGTAGCCGATGGATCATGTTCCGGAACCCTTTGATGCTCTTCTTCTTCCTAGTAGCCGGTGGATCATGTTCCGGAACCCTTTGATGCTCTTCTTCTTCCTAGTAGCCGATGGATCATGTTCTGGAACACTGATGCCACTTGATTATTATTTTCCCTTTAGTTACTAAATATAGACTCTGTAAACATTTAGACCACTGAGGGTCAACCGGAAAGGCAATTGCATAACGACAGGGTATTTGGTTATACATCTCCTGATCCTACTGCACCTAGATAGATCTAGTGGCAACATCACTCTGCTTACATTCTCTTCACAGTGCAGTAAATCCTTCAGGATATTCAGGATATTTTTAAATAAGATGAAAAATAATTTATAGAAAGACTCATTTGGCACTTCTTTCTTGATAAACCACATTTTAGGATCTTGGACTTTACCATCTTGTTGCACATTTTGCATTTAATAAAAATGTCTAAGTTATCTTCCAATACGTTGGCACATCAATGACTTACAAACACACACATGATCCAGAGTGAAAGCTATAATGCTATAACTATCTGCTTTGTGATTGTGACACCACAGAGCACACCTTCATGTTCTAAATTTATATTCTATAACACTGTAGAGCAGCAAGGAAACCTGGAGCGCCTGTTCAGATGTTTCAGTAACACCAGATAATGTTTCAGATGTTTCAGTAACACTAGAACATGTCAGTAACATTCTAGAACATGTTTCAGTAACTTTAGAATATGTTTCAGATGTTTTGGTAACACTAGATATCAACTTTGGAAAAAATTACAACACATACTGTCTATTACTAGCTCTCTATTTATTATAGTATAAGAGCTTAAATAATATATTGGATGAAGAGTACTACTTCTAGAACTAGCATGGGAAACTAGCATGGTAACTACTTCTAGAACTAGCATGGTAACTACTTCTAGAACTAGCATGGTAAACTAGCATGGTAACTACTTCTAGAACAAGCATGGGAAACTAGCATGGTAACTACTTCTATAACTAGCATGGGAAACTAGCATGGTAACTACTTCTAGAACTAGCATGGGAAACTAGCATGGTAACTACTTCTAGAACTAGCATGGTAGCTACTTCTCGAACTAGCATGGGAAACTAGCATGGTAACTACTTCTAGAACTAGCATGGGAAACTAGCATGGTAACTACTTCTAGAACTAGCAAGGGAAACTAGCATAGTAACTACTTCTAAAACTAGCATGGTAGCTACTTCTCGAAATAGCATGGGAAACTAGCATGGTAACTACTTCTAGAACTAGCATGGGAAACTAGCATGGTAACTACTTCTAGAACTAGCATGGGAAACTAGCATGGTAACTACTTCTAGAACTAGCATGGGAAACTAGCATGGCAACTACTTCTAAAACTAGCATGGCAGCTACTTCTAGAACTAGCATGGGAAACTAGCATGGTAACTACTTCTATAACTAGCATTGGAAACTAGCATGGTAACTACTTCTAGAACTAGCATGGGAAACTAGCATGGTAACTACTTCTAGAACTAGCATGGGAAACTAGCATGGCAACTACTTCTAGAACTAGCATGGGAAACTAGCATGGCAACTACTTCTAGAACTAGCATGGGAAACTAGCATGGTAACTACATCTAGAACTAGCATGGGAAACTAGCATTGTAACTACTTCTAGAACTAGCATGGGAAACTAGCATGGTAACTACTTCTAGAACTAGCATTGTAAACTAGCATGGTAAAACATACTTAAAATGTAAAATGTACTAAAATAAATGTGACTTTTAGCAAACATTTTACTAAAATCCTCTCTAGTGAGTTTAGAGACTCAGCTTCTTCTTCTTCTTTCCCAGCAATAGTTACTTGTTGCTTGATGTTGCAAAAGTCAACTTTGCAAACAAGGTAACCAAGTTAACACTCAATGTTTCACATCCTAGATTTAAATTTCATCGAGCTAAATTTCCTTGTCCTGCTCTGCTCATTAAAATTGCTTTAAATCTTTCATACATTCTTATAATTTTTTTTTTACTGCAAATGAAAAAAAGATGGATAAAAAACGAGAGAAATAAAATCTGCCAGTTGTGAAAATAATGTTGTTCTGTTGTCAAATAAGTTACAGAAAAAGAAATAAAAAATATTTGCTTACAGTACTAAAATTCTAAACTAGATGAAGCACATGTTACGTCTATAAATATCTTTACAAATATACACGTTAATTATTAAAATAGACATTTTGTATCACTTTAAATGATTATATAATCATGACAGTGTATTTTAGATTGCAATGCTTTGACTCAAAAACAATATTTTAGGAAATTGTACAAGGCAACAATATGATACATTTGAGTTTATACATTTACAATAACACCTTTATAAAGATACATAGAAACCTCCCTATCTATATTTATCTCCTGCTGAAGGAGTTGACTGAAGGGGCTGACTGGGAATGGTGTGACCCATTGGATTGTCAATAACTAAAGACTGGCCAAGTACAAAAATATACATTTTCATTTTGAAGAAGGAAAAATCAAATCCATCCTTCAATGCAAAGAGTCTTTTAAAAACGTGTCAGTTTGTACAGCATTTAATTTCTATCAAGAGTAGGAACACAAACATATCTGAAGCACTGTGGAAGTAGTGCCTGCGCTGTTCTGTTTCCATATCTGGAGGAGGTTCAAAGATGTCACGGGGTGATCTATGTCATGATCACCCCATCGGTCTGCAGTAGTTTGACAGGGTTTGGGAGACTTCATTCCCCTGGATCAGGTTGGGGAGACAGGCTTCATTCCCCTGGATCAGGTTGGGGAGACAGGCTTCATTCCCCTGGATCAGGTTGGGGAGACAGGCTTCATTCCCCTGGATCAGGTTGGGGAAGCAGGGTTCGTCTGGGAGGGGGTCGTGGGCGAACACTGAGTCGTCTCCTGAGGAACAAGTACTGCTGGAGTCCTGGCAGGCTGGTGAGTACTGCTCAAAAGGAACAGACAGGTCCAGGTATTCCTGAAGGAACCAACACATCACACAGCTATAATACAGACAGGTCCAGGTATTCCTGAAGGAACCAACACATCACACAGCTATAATACAGACAGGTCCAGGTATTCCTGAAGGAACCAACACATCACACAGCTATAATACAGACAGGTCCAGGTATTCCTGAAGGAACCAACACAACACACAGCTATAATACAGACAGGTCCAGGTATTCCTGAAGAACCAACACAACACACAGCTATAATACAGACAGGTCCAGGTATTCCTGAAGGAACCAACACATCACACAGCTATAATACAGACAGGTCCAGGTATTCCTGAAGAACCAACACATCACACAGCTATAATACAGACAGGTCCAGGTATTCCTGAAGGAACCAACACATCACACAGCTATAATACAGACAGGTCCAGGTATTCCTGAAGGAACCAACACAACACACAGCTATAATACAGACAGGTCCAGGTATTCCTGAAGAACCAACACAACACACAGCTATAATACAGACAGGTCCAGGTATTCCTGAAGGAACCAACACATCACACAGTTATAATACAGACAGGTCCAGGTATTCCTGAAGAACCAACACATCACACAGCTATAATACAGACAGGTCCAGGTATTCCTGAAGGAACCAACACATCACACAGCTATAATACAGACAGGTCCAGGTATTCCTGAAGGAACCAACACATCACACAGCTATAATACCGACAGGTCCAGGTATTCCTGAAGGAACCAACACAACACACAGCTATAATACAGACAGGTCCAGGTATTCCTGAAGAACCAACACAACACACAGCTATAATACAGACAGGTCCAGGTATTCCTGAAGGAACCAACACATCACACAGCTATAATACAGACAGGTCCAGGTATTCCTGAAGGAACCAACACAACACACAGCTATAATACAGACAGGTCCAGGTATTCCTGAAGAACCAACACATCACACAGCTATAATACAGACAGGTCCAGGTATTCCTGAAGAACCAACACAACACACAGCTATAATACAGACAGGTCCAGGTATTCCTGAAGGAACCAACACATCACATAGCTATAATACAGACAGGTCCAGGTATTCCTGAAGGAACCAACACATCACACAGCTATAATACAGACAGGTCCAGGTATTCCTGAAGGAACCAACACATCACACAGCTATAATACAGACAGGTCCAGGTATTCCTGAAGAACCAACACATCACACAGCTATAATACAGACAGGTCCAGGTATTCCTGAAGGAACCAACACAACACACAGCTATAATACAGACAGGTCCAGGTATTCCTGAAGGAACCAACACATCACACAGCTATAATACAGACAGGTCCAGGTATTCCTGAAGGAACCAACACATCACACAGCTATAATACAGACAGGTCCAAAAAGTTATCTGCGATTCCAAGAAAGTAAACTGAGAGACCCCTAAGGAAGGTCAAAGAAAGTCCAAGACATTAATCTTGGGTTAGGGTTATAGTAATTTGGGGTTAGGGTTACAGTAATCAGGGTTTAGTGTTACAGTAATCAGGGTTTAGTGTTACAGTAATCAGGGTTTAGTGTTACAGTAATCTGTGGTTAAGGTTACAGTAATCAGGGTTTAGTGTTACAGTAATCAGGGTTTAGTGTTACAGTAATCAGGGTTTAGTGTTACAGTAATCAGGGTTAAGTGTTACAGTAATCAGGGTTCAGTGTTACAGTAATCAGGGTTTAGCGTTACAGTAATCAGGGTTTAGTGTTACAGTAATCAGGGTTTAGTGTTACAGTAATCAGGGTTTAGTGTTACAGTAATCAGGGTTTAGTGTTACAGTAATCAGGGTTTAGCGTTACAGTAATCAGGGTTTAGTGTTACAGTAATCAGGGTTTAGTGTTACAGTAATCAGGGTTTAGCGTTACAGTAATCAGGGTTTAGCGTTACAGTAATCAGGGTTTAGTGTTACAGTAATCAGGGTTTAGTGTTACAGTAATCAGGGTTTAGTGTTACAGTAATCAGGGTTCAGTGTTACAGTAATCAGGGTTTAGCGTTACAGTAATCAGGGTTTAGTGTTACAGTAATCAGGGTTTAGTGTTACAGTAATCAGGGTTTAGTGTTACAGTAATCAGGGTTTAGCGTTACAATAATCAGGGTTTAGCGTTACAATAATCAGGGTTTAGCGTTACAGTAATCAGGGTTTAGTGTTACAGTAATCAGGGTTTAGTGTTACAGTAATCAGGGTTTAGCGTTACAGTAATCAGGGTTTAGTGTTACAGTAATCAGGGTTTAGTGTTACAGTAATCAGGGTTTAGAATTACAGTAATCAGGGTTTAGTGTTACAGTAATCAGGGTTTAGCGTTACAGTAATCAGGGTTTAGCGTTACAGTAATCAGGGTTTAGCGTTACAGTAATCAGGGTTTAGCGTTACAGTAATCTGGGGTTAAGGTTACAGTAATCAGGGTTTAGCGTTACAGTAATCAGGGTTTAGTGTTACAGTAATCAGGGTTTAGTGTTACAGTAATCAGGGTTTAGCGTTACAGTAATCAGGGTTTAGTGTTACAGTAATCAGGGTTTAGCGTTACAGTAATCAGGGTTTAGTGTTACAGTAACCAGGGTTTAGTGTTACAGTAACCAGGGTTTAGCGTTACAGTAATCAGGGTTTAGTGTTACAGTAATCAGGGTTTAGTGTTACAGTAATCAGGGTTTAGCGTTACAGTAATCAGGGTTTAGTGTTACAGTAATCAGGGTTTAGTGTTACAGTAATCAGGGTTTAGCGTTACAGTAATCAGGGTTTAGCGTTACAGTAATCAGGGTTTAGTGTTACAGTAATCAGGGTTTAGTGTTACAGTAATCAGGGTTAGCGTTACAGTAATCAGGGTTTAGTGTTACAGTAATCAGGGTTTAGCGTTACAGTAATCAGGGTTTAGTGTTACAGTAATCAGGGTTTAGTGTTACAGTAATCAGGGTTTAGCGTTACAGTAATCAGGGTTTAGTGTTACAGTAATCAGGGTTTAGCGTTACAGTAATCAGGGTTTAGCGTTACAGTAATCAGGGTTTAGCGTTACAGTAATCAGGGTTTAGCGTTACAGTAATCAGGGTTTAGTGTTACAGTAATCAGGCTTTAGCGTTACAGTAATCAGGGTTTAGCGTTACAGTAATCAGGGTTTAGTGTTACAGTAATCAGGGTTTAGTGTTACAGTAATCAGGGTTTAGCGTTACAGTAATCAGGGTTTAGTGTTACAGTAATCAGGGTTTAGTGTTACAGTAATCAGGGTTTAGCGTTAGGGTAATCAGGGTTTAGTGTTACAGTAATCAGGGTTTAGTGTTACAGTAATCAGGGTTTAGCGTTACAGTAATCAGGGTTTAGCGTTACAGTAATCAGGGTTTAGTGTTACAGTAATCAGGGTTTAGCGTTACAGTAATCAGGGTTTAGCGTTACAGTAATCAGGGTTTAGCGTTACAGTAATCAGGGTTTAGCGTTACAGTAATCAGGGTTTAGCGTTACAGTAATCAGGGTTTAGTGTTACAGTAATCAGGGTTTAGTGTTACAGTAATCAGGGTTTAGTGTTACAGTAATCAGGGTTTAGTGTTACAGTAATCAGGGTTAGCGTTACAGTAATCAGGGTTTAGTGTTACAGTAATCAGGGTTTAGTGTTACAGTAATCAGGGTTTAGTGTTACAGTAATCAGGGTTTAGTGTTACAGTAATCAGGGTTAGCGTTACAGTAATCAGGGTTTAGTGTTACAGTAATCAGGGTTTAGTGTTACAGTAATCAGGGTTTAGTGTTACAGTAATCAGGGTTTAGTGTTACAGTAATCAGGGTTAGCGTTACAGTAATCAGGGTTTAGTGTTACAGTAATCAGGGTTTAGTTTTACAGTAATCAGGGTTTAGTGTTATAGTAATCAGGGTTTAGTGTTACAGTAATCAGGGTTTAGTGTTACAGTAATCAGGGTTTAGTTTTACAGTAATCAGGGTTTAGTGTTACAGTAATCAGGGTTTAGTGTTACAGTAATCAGGGTTTAGTGTTACAGTAATCAGGGTTTAGCTTTACAGAAATCAGGGTTAGTGTTACAGTAATCAGGGTTTAGTGTTACAGTAATCAGGGTTTAGTGTTAAAGTAATCAGTGTTTAGTTTTACAGTAATCAGGGTTTAGTGTTACAGTAATCAGGGTTTAGTGTTACAGTAATCAGGGTTTAGTGTTACAGTAATCAGGGTTTAGCGTTACAGTAATCAGGGTTTAGTGTTACAGTAATCCGGGTTTAGCGTTACAGTAATCAGGGTTTAGTGTTACAGTAATCAGGGTTAGTGTTACAGTAATCAGGGTTTAGTGTTACAGTAATCAGGGTTAGTGTTACAGTAATCAGGGTTTAGTGTTACAGTAATCAGGGTTTAGCGTTACAGTAATCAGGGTTAGCATTACAGTAATCAGGGTTTAGTGTTACAGTAATCAGGGTTAGTGTTACAGTAATCAGGGTTTAGCGTTACAGTAATCAGGGTTTAGTGTTACAGTAATCAGGGTTTAGCGTTACAGTAATCAGGGTTAGTGTTACAGTAATCAGGGTTTAGTGTTACAGTAATCAGGGTTAGTGTTACAGTAATCAGGGTTTAGTGTTACAGTAATCAGGGTTTAGTGTTACAGTAATCAGGGTTAGCGTTACAGTAATCAGGGTTAGCGTTACAGTAATCAGGGTTTAGTGTTACAGTAATCAGGGTTAGCGTTACAGTAATCAGGGTTTAGTGTTACAGTAATCAGGGTTAGCGTTACAGTAATCAGGGTTTAGTGTTACAGTAATCAGGGTTAGCGTTACAGTAATCAGGGTTAGCGTTACAGTAATCAGGGTTTAGTGTTACAGTAATCAGGGTTAGCGTTACAGTAATCAGGGTTACAGTAATAGTTGTGACTTACGTCCATGGAGGTCATGGATAGAACCCTGTCATGGTCTTCCACCAGCTGCCTGAAGGTAGGCCTCTGAGATGGAACAGCGTGCCAGCACTCCCTCATGATCATATATCTACAGAGACACACAACAGTTACAATATTTTATTTTTTATTTAGCTAGGCAAGTCAGTGAAGAACAAATTCTTATTTACAATGACGGCCTACACCGGCCAAACCCGGGCCAATTGTGCGCCGCCCTATGGTACTCCCAATCACGGCCGGTTGTGATACAGCCTGGATTCAAACCAGGTGTCTGTAGTGCATCTCTAGCACTGAGATGCAGTGCCTTAGACCACTGCGCCACTCGGGAGCCACAATACAACACTCCCTCATGATCATATACAGTGCTGTGAAAAAGTATTTGCCCCCTTCCTGATTTCTTATTTTTTTTGCACATTTGTCACACTTAAATATTTCAGATCATCAAACAAATTTAAATATTACACAAAGATAACTCAAGTAAACACAAAATGCAGTTTTTAAGTGATGATTTTATTTATTAATAACGGATGACTGACGTACTCAAAGTAAACTGCCTGTTACTCAGGCCCAGAAGCTAGGATATGCATATAATTGGTAGCATTGGATGGAAAACACTCTGAAGTTTCTAAAACTGTTAAAATGTGTCTGTGAGTATAACAGAACTGATATGGCAGGCGAAAACCCGAGGAGAAGCCATCCGGAATTTCTTTTTTTTGAGGTCACAGCCCATTCAAATGCTTGTTTATGGGATATTCAAAGGTATACCTCCCAGATTGCAGTTCCTATGGCTTCCACTAGATGTTAACAGTCTTTAGAAAGGGTTTCAGGCTTGTTAAAAAAAAAAAAAAAGAGTTAGTAATTGTAGTTTTTCAAGGTGGCTCTCATTTTGGACTGTAGTCTTGTGGCGCGCGTGGCTGAGGGCGCGCACTTCGTTATTTATCTCCGGTATTGAACATACTACATTCCGTCTTAAATTGTATCATTTATTTACATATTAGGGTACCTGAGGATGGATTAGAAACGTTGTTTGACTTGTTTGGACGAAGTTTATTGGTAACTTTTGGGATTCCTTTGTCTGCATGTTGAACGACTGGAACGGTTGGATTACTGAATCAAACGCACCAACTAAACTGACTTTTTTGGGATATAAAGAAGGACTTTTATCGAACAAACAACCATTTGTTGTGTAGCTGGGGCCCTTGGGATTGCAAACAGAGGAAGATCTACAAAGGTAAGTGATTTCTCTTATTGCTATTTCTGACTTTTGTGACGCCTCTGCTGGTTTGGAAAATGTTAATAATACTGGTGTATGCAGGGCTCTGTCCTCAGATAATCGCATGGTATGCTTTCGCCGTGAAGCCTTTTAGAAATTTGACAAAGCGGCTGGATTAACAAGAACGTTAGCTTTTAAACGATGTATGACACTTGTATTTTCATGAATGTTTAATATTAAAATTTTTGTATTTTGAATTTCGGGCTCTGCAATTTCACCGGATGTTGTCGAGATGGGGCGCTAGCGTCCCACATAGCCCAAAGAGGTTTTAAGGGAAAAAAGCTATCCGAACCTTCATGGCCCTATGTGAAAAGTAATTGCCCCCTAAACCTAATAACTGGTTGTGCCACCCTCAACAGCAACAACTGCAATCAAGCATTTGCGATAACTGGCAATGAGTCTTTCACATCACTGTGGAGGAATATTAGCCCATTATTCTTTGCAGAATTGTTTTAATTCAGCCACATTGGAGTGTTTTTGAGCATAAACCGCCTTTTTAGGGTCACGCCACAAACCGTCATTAAAGACCAGGGTCTTCAGCTTGAGGTCACGAACTGATGGCCGGACATTCTCCTTCAGGATGTTTTGGTAAAGAGCAGAATTCATGGTTCCATCAATCACAGCATGTCGTCCAGGTCCTGAAGCAGCAAAGCAGCCCTAGACCATCACACTACCACCACCATATTTGACTGTTGTTGGTATGATGTTCTTTTCTGAAATGCTGTGTTACTTTTACGCCAGATGTAACGGGACGCACACCTTGCAAAACGTTTACATTTTGTCTCGTCAGTCCACAGAATATTTTCCCAAAATCAATTAAATAACGTTCCCAAGGTAAACGGATTACTTCTCAGGTCCGGATCGTAGAATATGCATATCATTTACAGATTAGGATAGAAAATACTCCAAAGTTTCCAAAACTGTCAAAATATTGTCTGTGAGTATAACAAAACTGATTCTGCAGGCGAAAACCTGAGGAAATCTAACCCGGAAGTGATTTTTTTTATTTTTATCTGTGTTTCCTTGCCCGTCTTTCTTCCATTTAAAGGGGTATCAACCAGATTCCTTTTCCAATGGCTTCCTCAGGCTGTGACCAGGCTTTAGACATAGTTTCAGGCTATTATTTTGAGAAATGAGCGAGATTTTTCAAAACTAGTCAGGTGTCCTTTGATTAGTTCCTGCGCGCGAGAGGGGTAGCTCTCCATTTTCTTTCTCTCTTTTATTGAATAGGTTACGGTCTAAATATTATCGATTATGTTTGTTAAAAACAACCTGAGGATTGATTATAAAAAACATTTAACATGTTTCTACGAACATTACGGATACTTTTTGGAATTTTCGTCGAACGGAACGAGGCTTTGGTTTTCTGAACATAACGCGCAAACCAAATGGCGTTTTTTTGTTATAAAAGTAATATTTATCGAACAAAAATAACATTTATTGTGTAACTGGGAGTCTCGTGAGTGCAAACATCCGAAGATTATCAAAGGTAAGCGATTCATTTTAGTGCTTTTCTGACTTTCGTGACCGTGCTAATTTGGGGCTAGCTGTTCTAGCATTGATTGATACGCTCACAAAAGCTTGGATTGCTGTCGCTGCAAAGCATATTTTCAAAATCTGACACGATAGGTGGATTAACAACAAGCTAAGCTGTGTTTTGGTATATTTCACTTGTGATTGCATGATTATAAATATTTTTAGTAATATTTTGCGCCCTGTAATTCAGCGGTTGTTTAGGAAAATGATCCCACTAAAGGGATCCGTAGCGCAGAGAAGTTAACTTCTAATTGCACACCATCCCGGATCCGGGAGCACCCCATCAGTAAAAAAGCTGACTAGCATAGCCTAGCATAGCGTCACAACTAAATACTAGCATCTAAATATCATTAAATCACAAGTCCAAGACACCAGATGAAAGATACACATCTTGTGAATCCAGCCATCATTTCTGATTTTTTTGAAATTTTTTTGAAATGTTTTACAGGGAAGACACAATATGTAAATCTATTAGCTAACCACGATAGCAAAAGACACAACTTTTTTTTCCCCACCATTTTTTTCCTGCATAGGTAGCTATCACAATTTCGACCAAATAAAGATATAAATAGCCACTAACCAAGAAACAACTTCATCAGATGACAGTCTGATAACATATTTATTGTATAGCATATGTTTTGTTAGAAACATTTGCATATTTCAGGTATAAATCACAGTTCTACATTGCAGCTGCAATCTGAAATAGTGCCGAAGCAGCCAGAATAATTACAGAGACCAACGTGAAATACCTAAATACTCATCATAAAACATTTCTGAAAAATACACAGCGTACAGCAAATGAAAGACCAACATCTTGTGAATCCAGCCAATATTTCAGATTTTTTAAGTGTTTTACAGCGAAAACACAATATAGCATTATATTAGCTTACCACAATAGCCAGAAACACAAGCCGTTTACCAGCAGCAAAGGTTAGCGATCCTAACAAACCAGCAAAAGATATATAATTTTTGACTAACCTTCATATACTTCATCAGATGACAGTCCTGTAACATCATATTACACAATGCATATAGGATTTGTTCGAAAATGTGCATATTTAACGGCACAAATCGTGGTTATACAATGTGAATTGTAGCCAAACTTGAAGCAATCTGGCCAGCGCCATCTTGGAGAGGCACCTAATCTAATCGATAACTAATCGTAACTAAAAAATTTGACTTGACTAAAAAATACAGGTTGGACAGCAAATGAAAGATACATTAGTTCTTAATGCAACCGCTGTGTTAGATTTTTTAAATTAACGTTACTCGACATACAGCGTGCGTTACAGCGAGACCATGCCGAAATTAATGGCGGACTAATAATTTTACATTTTTCCACAGAAATACTAATTAACATCATAAATAGCTCTTACTTTTTGATGAGCTTCCATCAGAATCTTGGGCAAGTGGTCCTTTGTCCAGAACAATCGTCTTTTGGTTGAAAGATGTCCTCTACTCCTGTAGAATTAGCTGCTAACGCCAGCGATGTACCGGAGAGGTGCCCAACTCGCGATAACGCCTGACAAAGAAACTCCAGAAAATCGCAATAAACTGATATAAACTGCTATAAGTCGGTTTAAATGAACTACCTTATGAAGTTTTTAAGACAAAAAACAAATTAAATCAGAGCCGGAGATATAGAACTGCTAAACCAAAAGCTTTTCAGGACGCCATGCTGGTGTCCCTCCTGCGTCAGGCCCCGCGTCGAAAAGGTCGGTCCTTCCGTTCCAAGAGGCTTTATACTCCCCCAGATGGTGCTATCCACTCCATTCAAAGTCTCACCGCTTACTGACATCTAGGGGAAGGCGTATGCAGTGCATGTAGCCCCATAGCTTACAAGGGAATTTATAAACCGACCCTGGAACAGAGACCTCGATTTCAGAAATCTCACTTCTTGACAGGAAGTGTGCTGCAGAATGAGTTCTGTTTCACTCAGAGAAAAAATTCAAACGGTTTTAGAAACTAGAGAGTGTTTTCTATCCAATAGTAATAATAATATGCATATTGTACGAGCAAGAATTGAGTACGAGGCAGTTTAATTTGGGAACGAATTTTTTACAAAGTGCAAATAGCACCCCCTATTGACAAAAGGTTAACTGAGGCAAGTGAGGCCTGCAGTTCTTTAGATGTTGTTGTGGGTTCTTTTGTGACCTCTTGGATGAGTCGTCGCTGCGCTCTTGGGGTAATTTTGGTAGGCCGGCCACTCCTGGGAAGGTTCACCACTGTTCCAAATTTTCTCCATTTGTGGATAATGGCTCTCACCGTGGTTCGCTGGAGTCCCAAAGCTTTACAAATGGCTTTGTAACCCTTTCCAGACTGATAGATGTCAATTACTTTGTTTCTCATCTGTTTCTTTGGATCGCGGCATGATGTCTTGCTTTTTGAGATCTTTTGGCCTACTTCACTTTGTCAGACAGGTTCTATTTAAATGATTTCTTGATTCAACAGGTCTGGCAGTAATCAGGGCTGGTTGTGGCGATAGCGTCCCACCTGGCCAACATCCGGTGAAATTGCAGAGCGCGAAATTCAAACTACAGTATTATAAATATTTAACTTTCATAAAATCACAAGTGTAATACATCAAAATAAAGCTTAACTTCTTGTTAATCCAGCAGTTGTGTCAGATTTCAAAAAGGCTTTACGGTGAAAGCAAACCATGCGATTATCTGAGGACAGCGCCCCGCATACAAACACATGAAAAACATATTTCAACCAGGCAGGTGCGACACGAAAGTCAGAAATAGCGATATAAAAAATGCCTTACCTTTGATGATCTTCTTCTGTTGGCACTCCAAAGGTCCCTGTTCCCTCACAAATGGTCCTTTTGGTCGATAATGTCCTTCTTTATATCCATAAAAACTCAGTTTAGCTGGTGCGCTTCAGTCAATAATCCACCCAGTTTCCCTCCATCAAAATGCATACAAAATGAATCCCAAACGTTACTAATAAACTTTTCCAAACAAGTCAAACAACATTTATAATCAAACCTTAGGTACCCTAATACGTAAATAAACAATACAATTTAACCTGTCTAGGATGAGAGTGGCGCTAGCGGCACTCCCCCCCCACCCCCACTGAAAAACCAGTGCCGCGAAATTCAAAAACAATATTTTTTTAAAATATTTAACTTTCACACATTAAAGTCCAATACAGCTAATGAAAGACACAGATCTTGTGAATCCAGTCAACATGTCCGATTTTTAAAATGTTTTACAGGGAAGACACAATATGTAAAGATGTACATCTATTACCTAAAAACACATTAGCATAATCCACCATCTTTTATTTGTCCACCAACACCAGTAGCTATCACCAATTCGGCTAAACTAAGATATTTATAGCCCCTAACCAATAAAAAAACTCATCAGATGACAGTCTGATAACATATTTATGGTATGGGATAGGTTTTGTTAGAAAAAAGTGCATATTTCAGGTAGATGGCATAGGTTACAATTGCACCCACCGTCACAAATGGAATAGAAAAACTACTTAGAGCAACGTGTTTACCTACTTACTAATCATCAAACATTTCGTAAAAATACACAGCATACACGAATCGAAAGACACAGATCCTGTGAATACAGACAATATTTCAGATTTTCTAAGTGTCTTACAGCGAAAACACAATAAATCGTTATATTAGCATAGCACATAGCACATAGCAGCCCAGCATTGATTCTAGCCAAAGTGAGCGATAAAAGTAAACATCGCCAAAATATATTAATTTTTTCACTAACCTTCTCAGAATTCTTCAGATGACACTCCTGTAACATCATATTACACAATCCATATAGAGTTTGATCGAAAATGTTTATATTTAGCCACCAAAATCATGGTTAGACAATGTGAAATGTAGCTCAGCTGGTCAGAAAAAGTCTGTGCGCCACTTAGACAGTGATCTACTCTTATACATAAATACTCATAAACGTGACTAAAAAATATAGGGTGGACAGGGATTGATAGACAATTTAATTCTTAATACAATCGCGGAATTACATTTTTTAAATTATCCTTACTTTTCAATACAGCTTGCGCCAAGCGAAGCTACGTCAAAAAACATGGCGTCCTAAGCCACTAATATTTTTCGACAGAAACACGATTTATCATAATAAAAATGTCCTACTTTGAGCTGTTCTTCCATCAGTATCTTGGGCAAAGGATCCTTTCTTGGGTCCAATCGTCTTTTGGTGGAAAGCTGTCCTCTTGCCATGTGGAAATGCCAACTGCGTTCGGGATGAACTGGAAGCGTGCCCAGCAATTCACAGCGTTTCAGAAATAAATGTCCCAAAATCGCACTAAACGGATATAAATTGCTATAAAACGCTTTAAATTAACTACCTTATGATGTTTTTAACTCCCATAACGAGTAGAAACATGACCAGAGTAATATTACTCCCTCCACTAATGCTTGGAACAGGTGCGGTTCGGTGTCCTCTAGGCGCATGACGCAGCTCCAAAAGAGTGACTAGCCTCAGGGTTTTTTAATTTATAGTGCCTGTGAACGCGCAATCGACCCCATTCAAATCGTCATCACGTAAAGACATCCAGGGGAAGACGTAAGCAGTGTCCGTATAGTCATAGCAATAACAGTGCCCTTTTAACTGACTCCAGAACAGTGGCCAAAATTTCTGAAATAAGACTCCATGTCAGGGAAATTGCTGTAGAATGGGCTCTGTTCCACTTAGAGACAAAATTTCAACTCCTATAGAAACTATAGACTGTTTTCTATCCAATAATAATAATAATATGCATATTGTACGATCAAGAACTTTGTGGGAAGCCGTTTCAAAAAATTACACGATTAGCATAAATAGCCACAACAGCGCCCCCATCCTCAACAGGTTAAGACGGAGAATCGTTATTGTCTTTACCAGATAAAAATACAAAAGAACGCGCTCTCTTCCACGCGCTTGGAAACACTACAGCCAAAATGGGAGCCACCTAGAAAAACTACAATTTCTGGCTAATTTTTCCAAAAACCAGGCCAAAACTCTTTCTAAAGACCTTTGACATCTAGTGGAAGCCCTAGGAACTGCAATCTGTGAGGACTTGGCCTTATAATAAAAGTGATGGTCATTGAAAATAGTGGTAGGCTGAACTTTTTGGGGGGGGATTGTTTGTCGCCTGCCATATCAGTTATGTTATACTCACAGACATAATTTTAACAGTTTTAGAAACTTTAGAGTGTTTTCTATCCAAATCTATCCAACCAATTATATGCATATCCTAGCTTCTGGGCCTGAGTAACAGGCAGTTTACTTTGGGCCCGCTTTTTCATCCGGATGCCCCCTACCCAAGAGAGGTTAACAAGGGGGGCAATTACTTTGTCACATTGGGCCATGAAGGTTTGGATAATTTTTGTTATTAAGGTGAAAAAGCTATCACTTAAAAACTGCATTTAGTGTTTACTTGGGTTATCTTTGTGTAATATTAAAATTAGTTTGATGATCTGAAACATTTAAGTGTGACAAATGTGCAAAAAAATAAGAAATCAGGAAGAGGGCAAATACTTTTTCACAGCACTGTACCTACAGAGACACAACAGTTACAATTCAACACTCCTTCATGATCCATGTCTATATGATAGTGTGTATTACATACCATCCAACTGACATCTTCATACAGACACCATGCATTAACTTCTTATGGCTGCAGGGGCAGTATTGAGTAGCTTAGATGAAAGGTGCATAGAGGTGCCCATAGTAAACTGCCTGCTCCTCAGTCCCGGTTGCTAATATATGCATATTATTATTCATATTGGATAGACAACACTCTGAAGTTTCTAAAACTGTTTGAATGATGTCTGTGAGTATAACAGAACTCATATGGCAGTCAAAAACCTGAGAAAAAATCCAAACAGGAAGTGGGAATTCTGAGGCTGGTCGATTTTCAACCAAGATCCTATTGAATTCACAGCGAGATATGGATGAGTTTGCACTTCCTACGGCTTCCACTAGATGTCAACAGTCTGTAGAACCTTGTCTGATGCCTCTGCTGTGAAGGGGGGCCGAATGAGAGGGGAATTAGTCCATGACCTGCCTCCATGACCTGACCATGACCTGCCATGACCTGACCATGCTCTGACCATGCGCGTTCACATGAGAGGGAGCTCTGTTCCATCGCTCATCTGAAGTCAATGTAATTCTCCGGTTGGAACGTTATTCAAGATTTATGTTAAAAACATTCTAAAGATTGATTCAATACATCGTTTGACATGTTTCTACTGACTGTTACGGACCTTTTGGACATTTCATCAGCTTTTAGTGAACGCGCTTCCTGACGTTGGATTTGTTTACCAAACACGCTAACAAAAATAGCTATTTGGACATAAATGATGGACATTACCGAACAAAACAAACATTTCTTGTGGAAATGGGAGTCCTGGGAGTGCATTCCGACGAAGATCAGCAAAGGTAAGTGAAGATTTATAATGCTTTTTATGAGTTTTGTTGACTACACAATTTGGCGGGTAACTGAAAGGTTACCCGCCAAATTGTGAGAACGCTGTTCTCAGATTATTGTGCTTTTGGCGTAAAGCTTTTTGAAATCTGACACAGCGGTTGCACTAAGAACAAGTGTATCTTTAATTATATGTAAAACATGTATCTTTCATCAAAGTTTATGATGAGTATTTATGTTATTTGACGTGGCTCTCTGCAATTTCTCCGGATATTTTGGAGGCATTTCTGAACATGGCGCCAATGTAAACTGAGGTTTTTGGACATAAATATGAACTTTATCTAACAAAACATATATGTATTGTGTAACATGAAGTCCTATGGGTGTCATCTGATGAAGATCATCAAAGGTTAGTGAATAATTTTATCTCTATTTCTGCTTTTTGTGACTCCTGTCTTTGGCTGGAAAAATTACTGTTTGTCTGTGATTTTGCGGTGACCTAACATAATCGTTTGTGGTGCTTCGCTGAAAAGCCTATTTGAAATGGGACACTTTGGTGGGATTAGTGTTTCAACATTACGTACTGTTCATGTGTGCAGTTGGCAGGCTTGTCCATGCGGTGGCCTTCCTTTAGCAGTTTGAACAGCTCCTCTACAGGGATGCCGGGGTACGGGGACCCTCCCAGGGTAAAGATCTCCCATAGCAGTACCCCATAGGACCACCTGGAGAGAGGGAACATAGGTCAAAGGTTAGGAACACAGTACAGTTGTACATTTTTTCCAGTTCCACTGCTCTTAGAAAGTCTGATATGTGTCTGGTTACTCTTCTTCGCTCAGAATAAAAGTTATAAGTTGAGGGGACAGTCTATTAACCCAGAGATCTATTGTTCAGCCTCCTCCTCCTCCCCCTCCCCCCCTCCTCCCCCTCCTCCCCCTCCTCCCCCTCACCTTCCACCTCCTCCTCCCCCTCCTCCTCCTCCTCCCCTCCTCCTCCTCCTCCTCCTCCTCCTCCCCCTCCTCATCCCCCTCCCCCCTCCTCCTCCCCCTCCTCCTCCTCACACTCCCCCTCCTTCTCCTGCCTCCTCTTCCTCCTCCTCACCCTCCCCCTCCTCCTCCTCCCCCTCCTCCTCCTCACCTTCCTCCTCCCCCTCCTCCTCCTCCCCCTCCCCCTCCTCCTCCTCCTCCTCCTCACCCCCCCCTTCTCCTGCCTCCTCTTCCTCCTCCTCACCCTCCCCCTCCTCCTCCCCCTCCTCCTCCTCCTCCTCCCCCTCCTCCCCCTCCTCCTCCTCCTCCTCCTCCTTCTCCACCTCCACCCCCTCCTCCTCCGCACCCTCCTCCTTCCTCCACTTCCGCCTCCCCCTCTTCCTTCTCCCCCTCCTCCTCCTCCTCCTCCTCACCCCCCCTTCTCCTGCCTCCTCTTCCTCCTCCTCACCCTCCCCCTCCTCCTCCTCCTCCTCCCCCTCCTCCTCCCCCTCCTCCCCCTCCTCCCCCTCACCTTCCACCTCCTCCTCCCCCTCCTCCTCCCCCTCCTCCTCCTCCTCCTCCTCCTCCCCCTCCTCATCCCCCTCCCCCCTCCTCCTCCCCCTCCTCCTCCTCACACTCCCCCTCCTTCTCCTGCCTCCTCTTCCTCCTCCTCACCCTCCCCCTCCTCCTCCTCCCCCTCCTCCTCCTCCCCTTCCTCCTCCTCATCCTCCTCCTCACTCCTCCTCCTCCTCCTCCCCCTCCTCCCCTCCCCCCTCCTCCTCCTCCTCCTCCTCACCCCCCCCTTCTCCTGCCTCCTCTTCCTCCTCCTCACCCTCCCCCTCCTCCTCCCCCTCCTCCTCCTCCCCCTCCTCCTCCTCACCCTCCCCCTCCTCCTCCTCCCCCTCCTCCTCCTCCTCCTCCTCCTCCTCCTCCTCCACCTCCACCCCCTCCTCCTCCGCACCCTCCTCCTTCCTCCACTTCCGCCTCCCCCTCTTCCTTCTCCCCCTCCTCCTCCTCCTCCTCCTCCTCCTCACCCCCCCTTCTCCTGCCTCCTCTTCCTCCTCCTCCCCCTCCCCCTCCCCCTCCTCCCCCTCCTCCTCCTCCTCACCCTCCCCCTCCTCCTCCTCCTCCTCCTCACCCTCCCCCTCCTCCTCCTCCTCCTCCTCCACCTCCACCCCCTCCTCCTCCGCACCCTCCTCCTTCCTCCACTTCCGCCTCCCCCTCTTCCTTCTCCCCCCTCCTCTTCCTCCCTCTCCCCCTCTTCAGGCCCAGAACAGAAGATGGACAAGGTGGGACTCTGACATCTAGCTAAACAAAGAGAGGCCCATGGACATTCCACAGGGGAGCCAGAGGGAAATACATCAAATGTATAGCTGGGGAGGTGACACATATAAGAGGGGGGTCACCAAAAGGAGGGAAGAGTTTAAAATGTGTTGTGAACTTTCTAAATGGATGCACTCAGCTGGTATTAAACACTTTAAACTTCTCTTGAGATTTTGGTCTCAATTCCTTATTGCAAAGAGGTTGCAACAGCATTTTCCTTTTGAACATTGCGTTACAGCCTTATTTACATAAGTATTCAGACCCTTTGCTATGAGACTCAAAATTGAGCTCAGTTCACCTGTGGTAAATTCAATTGTTTGGTCATGATTTGGAAAGGCACACACCTGTCTATATAAGGTCCCACAGTTGGCAGTGCATGTCAGAGCAAAAACCAAGCCATGAGGTCGAAGGAATTGTGCAAAGAGCTCCAAGGCAGGATTGCGTCAATGCACAGATCTGCGGAAGGGTACCAACAAATGTCTGCGGTATTGAAGGTCCCCAAGAACACAGTGGGCTCTATCATTCTTAAATGGAAGAAGTTTGGAACCACCTAGACTCTTCCTAGAGCTGGCCGCCCGGCCAAACTGAGCAATCGGGGGAGAAGGGCTTTTAGTCATGGAGGTGACCAAGAACCTGATGGTCACTCTGACAGAGCTCCAGAGTTCCTCTGTGGAGATGGGAGAACCTTCCAGAAGGATAACCATCTCTGCAGCACTCCACCAATCAGGCCTTTATGGTAGTGTGGCCAGACTGAAGGCACTCCCCAGTAAAAGGCACACGACAGCCCGCTTGGAGTTTGCCAAAAGGTACCTAAAGACTCTCAGACAATGAGAAACAATATTCTTTTGTGTGATGAAACCAAGATTGAACTCTTTGGCATGAATGCCAAGCGTCACGTCTGGAGGAAACCTTGCACCATTCCTACGGGGAAGTATGATGGTGGCAGACTGGGAGACTAGTCAGGATCGAGGGAAGGATGAACGGAGCAAAGTACAGAGATATCCTTGATAAAAACCTGCTCCAAAGCACTCAGGACCTCGGAGTGGGGCGAAGGTTCACTGTCCAACAGGATAGCGACCCTAACCACACAGCCAAGACAACGCAGGAGTATCTTTACCCCTACCTACATGTACAAATGACCTCAACTAACCTGTACCCCTGCACATTGACTCGGTACTGGTACCCCCTGTATAAAACCTCGTTATTGTTATTTTATTATGTTCATTTTGTTTATTTGTTAAGTATTTTCTTAACTCTTTCTTGAACTGCATTGATGGTTAAGGGCTTGTAAGTAAGCATTTCACAGTAAGGTCTACATCTGTTGTATTCGGCGCATGTGACAAATAAAGTTTGATTTGATTTGAATGTCCTTGAGCGGCACAGCCAGAGCCCGGACTTGAACATCTCTGGAAAGACCTGAAAATAACTGGGCAGTGACGCTCCCCATCCAACCTGACAGAGCTTGAGAGGATCTGCAGAGAAGAAAGGGAAAAACTCCCCAAATACAGGTGTGCCAAACTTGTAGCGTCATAGAAGACTCAAGGCTGTAATCGCTGCACTTCATCCACCAAACTTTACAGTTGGCACTATGCATCGGGGCAGGTAGCGGTCTCCTGGCAAACCCAGATTCTTCTGTCGGACTACCGGATGGTGAAGCCTGATTCATCACAGCCAGAGTCCAATGACTGCGAGCTTTAACACCACTCCAGCCGACACTTGGCATTGTGCATGGTGATCTTAGGCTTGTGTGCGGCTGCTCGACCATGGAAACCCATTTCATGAAGCTTCCGACAAACAGTTATTCTGCTGACGTTGCTTCCAGAGGCAGTTTGGAACTTCGTAGTGCAACCAAGTACAGATGGTTTTTACGTGCTACGTGATTCAGCACTTGGTGGTCCACATTCTATGAGCTTGTTTTTTGTTGATTTTTTTTGTGTGAGAATGAGGCTAAGGGAGGAAAATAAATAAATAGGCCATGGTGGCAAAGTAATTACAATATACCAATTCAACACTGGAATGGTAGATGTGCAGAAGATGAAAGCGCAAGTAGAGATACTGGGGTGCAAAGGAGCAAGATAAAGAAATAAATACAGTATGGGGATGAGGTAGTTGGATGGGCAATTTACAGATGTGCTATGTACAGGTGCAGTGATCTGTGAGCTGCTCTGACAGCTGGTGCTTAAAGATACTGAGGGAAATATGAGTCTCCAGCTTCAGTGATTTTTGCAGGTCGTTCCAGTCATTGGCAGCAGAGAACTGGAAGGAAAGGCGACCAAAGGAATAATTGGCTTTGGGGGTGACCAGTGAGCTTTACCTAATGGAGCGCGTGCTACAGGTGGGTGCTGCTATGGTGACCAGTGAGCTGAGACAAGGCGGGACTTTACCTAGCAGAGACTTGTAGATGACCTGGAGCCAGTGGGTTTGGCGGCGAGTATGAAGCGAGGGCCAGACAACGAGTGCGTACAGGTCGCAGTGGTGGGTAGTATATGGGGCTTTGATGACAAAACGGATGACACTGTGATAGACTGCATCCAATTTGTTGAGTAGATTGTTGGAGGCATTTTTGTAAATGACATCGCCGAAGTCGAGGATCGGTAGGATGGTCAGTTTTATGACGGTATGTTTGGCAGATTGAGTGAAGGATGCTTTGTTGCGAAATAGGAAGCCGATTCTAGATTTCATTTTGGATTGGAGATGCTTTATGTGAGTCTGGAAGGAGAGTTTACAGTCTAACCAGACACCTAGGTATTTGTAGTTGTCCACATATTCTAAGTCAAAACCGTCCAGAGTGGTGATGCTGGACGGGCGGACAGGTGCGGGCAGCGATCGGTTGAAGAGCATGCATTTAGTTTTACTTGCATTTAAGAGCAGTTGGAAGCCACGGAAGGAGAGTTGTATGGCATTGAAGCTCGTCTGGAGGTTAGTTAACACAGTGTCCAAAGAAGGGCCAGAGGTATACAGAACGGTGTCGTCTGCGTAGAGGTGTATCAGAGAATCACCAGCAGCAAGAGCGACATCATTGATGTATACAGAGAAGAGAGTCGGCCTGAGAATTGAACCCTGTGGCACCCCCATAGAGACTGCCAGAGGCCCGGACAACAGGCCCTCCGATTTGACACACTGAACTCTGTCAAGTAGTTGGTGAACCAGACGAGGCAGTCATTTGAGAAACCAAGGCTGTTGAGTCTGTGGTGATTGACAGAGTCAAAAGCCTTGACCAGGTTGATGAATACGGCTGCACGGTAATGTCTCTTATCGATGGCGGTTATGATATCGTTTAGGACCTTGAGCATGACCAGCTCTGAAACCAGAATGCATAGCGGAGAAGGCACGGTGGGATTGAAAATGGTCGGTTATCTGTTTGTTAACTTAGCTTTCGAAGACCTTAGAAAGGCATGGTAGGATAGATATAGTTCTGTCGCAGTTTGGGTCTAGAGTGTCTCACCCTTTGAAGAGGGGGGTGACCGTGGCAGTTTTCCAATCTTTGGGAATCTCAGACGATACGAAAGAGAGGTTGAACAGGCTAGTAATAAGGGTTGCAACAATTTCAGCAGATAATTTTAGAAAGAGAAGGTCCAGATTGTCTAGCCCGGCTGATTTGTAGGGGTCCAGATTTTGCAGCTCTTTCAGAACATCAGCTATCTGGATTTGGGTGAAGGAGAAATGGGGGAGGCTTGGGCGAGTTGCTGTGGTGGGTGAAGGACTGTTAATCGGGGTAGGGGTAGCCAGGTGGAAAGCATGGCCAGCTAGCCTCAGTGCAGTGGGCAGCTGGGAGGAGGTGCTCTTATTCTCCATGGACTTTACAGTGTCACAGAACTTTTTTGAGTTTGTGCTACAGGATGCAAATTTATTTTTGAAAAAGGTAGCCTTAGCTCTCCTAACTGCCTGTGTATATTGGTTCCCAACTTCCCTGAAAAGTTGCATATCACGGGGGCTATTCAATGCTAATGCAGAACGCCACAGGATGTTTTTGTGTGGCCTACCACTTAGTGGCTGAGCCGTTGTTGCTCCTAGACATTGCCACTTCACAATAACAGCACTTACAGTTGACCTGGGCAGTTCTAGCAGGGCATAAATCTGACGAACTGACTTGTTTGAAAGTCACTGAGCTCTTCGGTAAGGCCATTCTACTGCCAATGTTTGTCTATGGAGATTGTATGGCTGTGTGCTCAATTTTACACATGTCAGCAACGTGTGTGGCTGAAATTGACAAATCCACTAATTTGAAGGGGTGTCCCTATACTTTTGTATATATACACAGACATATATATACTGTATATATATGTGCAGGGGCACCGGTTAGCCAGGCTAATTGAGGTAATATGTACGTGAATGTATAGTTAAAGTGACTATGCATAGATGATAAACAGAGAATAGCAGCAGAGTAAAAGATGGGCTGGCGGGGTGGGGGGGGGGTAAAAGCTGGAGTCTTATGGCTTGGGGGTAAAAGCTGTTTAGAAGCCTTTTGGTCCTAGGCTTGGCGTTCCAGTACCGCTTGCCATGCGGTAGCATAGAGAACAGTCTATGACTGGGGTGGCTGGGGTCTTTCACAATTCTTAGGGCCTTCCTCTGACACCACCTGGAGAGAGTGGTCCTGGATGGCAGGCAGCTTAGCCCCAGTGATGTACTGGGCCGTACGCACTACCCTCTGTAGTGCCTTGCGGTCGGAAGCCGAGCAGTTGCCGTACCAGGCAGTGATGCAACCAGTCAGGATGCTCTCGATGTTACTGCGGTATAACCTTGTGAAGATCTGAGGACGCATGCCAAATCTTTTCAGTCTCCTGAGGGGGAATAGGTTTTGTCGTGGCCTCTTCACGACTGTCTTGGTGTGTTTGGACCATTCTAGTTTGTTGGTGATGTGGACATCAAGGAACTTGAAGCTCTCAACCTGCTTCACAACAGCCCCGTTGATGAGAATGGGGACGTGCTCGGTCCTCCTTTTCCTGTAGTCCACAATCATCTCCTTTGTCTTGATTACGTTGACGGATGGGTTGTTATTCCTGCACCAGCCAGGCAAGGTCTCTGACCTCCCTATAGGCTGTCTTGTCGGTGATCAGGCCTACCACTGTTGTGTCGTCTGCAAGCTTAATGATGGTGTTGGAGTTGTGCCTAGCCATGCAGTCGTGGGTGAACAGGGAGTACAGGAGGGGACTGAGCACACACCCCTGAGGGGCTCCAGTGTTGAGGATCAGCGTGGCAGATGTGTTGCTACCTACCCTCACCACCTGGGGCCGGCCCGTCAGGAAGTCCAGGATCCAGTTGCAGAGGGAGGTGTTTAGTCCCAGGATCCTTCGCTTAGTGATGAGCTTTGAGTGTACTATGGTGTTGAACGTTGAGCTGTAGTTAATGAACAGCATTCTCACATAGGTGTTCCTTTTGTCCAGGTGGGAAAGGGCAGTGTGGAGTGCAATAGTCATCATCTGTGGATCTGTTTGAGCGGTATGCAAATTGGAGTGGGTCTAGGGTTACTGGGATAATGGTGTTAATGTGAGCCATTACCAGCCTTTCAAAGCACTTCATGGCTACGGACGTGAGTGCTACTGGTCTGTAGTCATTTAGGCAGGTTACCTTAGTGCTCTTGGGCACAGGGACTATGGTGGTCTGCTTGAAGCATGTTGGTATTACAGATTCAGTCAGGGACATGTTGAAAATGTCAGTGAAGACACCTGCCAATTTGTCAGCATATGCCCGGAGCACACGTCCTGGTAAGTCCTGGCCTGTTTAAAGGTCTTACTCATGTCGGCTACGGAGAGCGTGATCACACAACTGTCCGGAACAGCTGATGCTCTCATGCATGCCTCAGGGTTGCTTGCCTCGAAGCGAGCATTGAAGTGATTTAGCTCGTCTGGTAGACTTGTGTCACTGGGCAGCTCGCGGCTGTGCTTCCCTTTGTAGTCTGTAATAGTTTGCAGGCCCTGCCACATCCGACGAGAGTTGGAGCCGGTGTAGTATGATTCAATCTTAGTCCTGTATTGGCGCTTTGCCTGTTTGATGGTCCGTCTGAGGACATAGCAGGATTTCTTATAAGCTTCTGGTGAGAGTCCAGCACCTTGAAAGCGGCAGCTCTAACCTTTAGCTCAGTGCGAATGTTGCCTGTAATCCATGGCTTCTCGTTGGGTTATGTACGTACAGTCACTGTGGGGATGACGTCCTCGATGCACTTATTGATAAAGCCAGTGACTGATGTGCTGTACTCCTCAATGCCATCGGAAGAATCCCGGAACATGTTCCAGTCTGTGATAGCAAAACAGTCCTGTAGTTTAGCATCTGACCACTTTTTTATATACTGAGTTACTGGTGCTTCCTGCTTTAATTTTGATTGTAAGCAGGAATCAGGAGGATATAATCATGGTCAGATTTGCCAAATGGAGGGTGGGGGAGAGCTTTGTACGCGTCTCTGTGTGTGGAGTAAAGGGGATCTAGAATTGTTTCCCCTCTGAGTTGCGCATTTAACATGCTGATAGAAATGAGGTAAAACTGATTTAAGTTTCCCTGCATTAAAGTCCCCGCCCACTAGGAGCGCCGTCTCTGGGGGAGCGGTTTCCCGTCTGCTT
Organism: Salvelinus alpinus; assembly: GCF_045679555.1. Classification (NCBI taxonomy): domain Eukaryota; kingdom Metazoa; phylum Chordata; class Actinopteri; order Salmoniformes; family Salmonidae; genus Salvelinus; species Salvelinus alpinus. The sequence continues at coordinate 44,907,829 of NC_092110.1, read as the reverse complement.
ATTTCCTTATACAGCTGACTCAGTGCGGTCTTAGTGCCAGCGTCCGTCTGTGGTGGTAAATTAACAGCCTCGAAAAAAATAGATGAAAACTCTCTTGGCAAATAGTGTGGTCTACAGCTTATTCATGATAAGCTGTAGACCACACTATTTGCCAAGAGAGTTTTCATCTATTTTCATTTTATTTTTTTCAGGCGAGCAAAATCTAGAGGCTGTTTACAAATATACACAGACAACCCCCCCCTCTTCTTACCAGAGTGTGCTGTTCTGTCTAGCCAGTGCAGCGTGTATCCCGCCAGCTGAATCTTTTCCATGTCGTCATTCAGCCACAATTCGGTGAAACATAAGATGTTACAGTTTTTGATGTCCCGTTGGTAGGATTTTCGTGACTGTACCTCGTCTAATTATTTGTCCAATGTTTGTATGTTGGCAAGTAATATTGATGGTAAGGGCAGATTTCCCACTCGCCGTCGGTGGATCCTTACGAGACACCCCGCCCTGTGTCCTCTATACCTGCGTCTCTTTCTCCTGCCAATGACGGGAATTTCGGCCTTGTCGGGTGTCTGAAGTACATCCTGTGCGTCCTGCTTATTGAATCATTTTTGTTGTTGTCTAATCCGAGGTGAGTGATCGCTGTCCTGATACCCAGAAGCTCTTTTTGCCGTAAGACACTGTGGCAGAAACATTATGTACAAATTAAGTTACAAATAACGCGAAAAACCCCACATAATAGCACAATAGGTTAGTCGCCCGTAAAACGGCTGCCATTTCTTCCTGTGCCATCTTCTTGTACTGTCCTTATAATATGTAAAACACTGTTTAAGAGGTGGTGGGGAAAGTGTGAACTTAAACAGCATAGAGGTGGTGTTGGCAAGGCATACGAAGCTGTCAAAGCTCAGCAGGTTGTATTTCTTAATGATATTGGTAATAGCACTTTCAGAGTTTGTTTCTAAAGCTTTTGGAGTGGTTTCATTGCTGTGATACTAGTTTGTGACCAGGTTGTGATACAGTACGAGAAATGGGACAAAATCATTGAGAGCATATACAGTTTAGTTTGGTTTCTGATCAATCTGGAATTACCAGGTTGGGTTGGACTGCTCCATATACTTTGTATTTTGAAAGAAAGGCTAGAGTCAATAATTACTCCTAAGCATTTAAAATGTGACACAACATCGATCTTTCTTTAAACACTAGAAGCTTATTTACCAACATTTCTGTAAATTGATATATAGCGTTTTGGAATGAAAGTCTTCACATACTACGTCATTCTCCATCAGCCAGTGTGCTTCAATAGGACAAAGTGGAAAGAGTCAGTATGTGCTGCCACTTGGAATTATAGTGTAGTGTGCAATGCACTGCTAGAAAAACAGGCGATACGTATCTACAGGACGTAGAAAGTCCTGTAGAAAAGGTGATCTTGTATAATGTTGCAGAAACACTGTGCTACATTTTTACAGTAGCCAACTGCTTTACAACGCCCCTATTTCTGATCATTTAGCCAACTGCTTTACAACGTCCCTATTTCTGATCATTTAGCCAACTGCTTTACAACGTCCCTATTTCTGATCATTTAGCCAACTGCTTTACAACGTCCCTATTTCTGATCATTTAGCCAACTGCTTTACAACGTCCCTATTTCTGATCATTTAGCCAACTGCTTTACAACGTCCCTATTTCTGATCATTTAGCCAACTGCTTTACAACGTCCCTATTTCTGATCATTTAGCCAACTGCTTTACAACGTCCCTATTTCTGATCATTTAGCCAACTGCTTTACAACGCCCCTATTTCTGATCATTTAGCCAACTGCTTTACAACGTCCCTATTTCTGATCATTTAGCCAACTGCTTTACAACGTCCCTATTTCTGATCATTTAGCCAACTGCTTTACAACGTCCCTATTTCTGATCATTTAGCCAACTGCTTTACAACGTCCCTATTTCTGATCATTTAGCCAACTGCTTTACAACGTCCCTATTTCTGATCATTTAGCCAACTGCTTTACAACGTCCCTATTTCTGATCATTTAGCCAACTGCTTTACAATGTCCCTATTTCTGATCATTTAGCCAACTGCTTTACAACGCCCCTATTTCTGATCATTTCTCCCACATACGGTGCATTCGGAAAGTATTCAGACCCCTTGACTTTTTCCACATTTTGTTGCGTTACAGCCTTATTCTAAAATTGATTAAATCTTTTTTCCCCTTATCAATCTACACACAATACCCACCACAGGTTTTACATTGTTTATTACAAATGTATAAAAAAATAAAAAACAAAAAAATCTAATTTACATAAGTATTCAGACCCTTTACTCAGTACTTTGCTGAAGGACCTTTGGCAGCGATTACAGCCTGGAGTCTTCTTGGGTATGACGCTACAAGCTTGACACACCTGTATTTGGGGAGTTTCTCCCATTCTTCTCTGCAGATCGTCTCAAGCTCTGTCAGGTTGGATGGGGAGCGATCGGTGCACAGCTATTTTCAGGTCTCTCCAGAGATGTTCAATCGGGTCCGGGCTCTGGCTGTGCCACTCAAGGATATTCAGAGATTTGTCCCAAAGCCACTCCTGCGTTGTCTTGGCTGGTTTTCATCAAAGATCTCTCTGTTCTTTGATCCGTTCATCTTTCCCTTGATCCTGACTAGTCTCCCAGTCCCTGCCCCAGAAAGACATCCCCACAGTATGATGCTGCCACCACCATGCTTCACCGTAGGGATGGTGCCAGGTTTCCTCCAGACGTGACGCTTGGCATTCAGGGCAAAGAGTACCATCTTGTTTTCATCAGACCAGAGAATTTTGTTTCTCATGGTCAGAGTCCTTTAGGTGCGTTTTGCAAACTCCAAGCGGGCTGCCATGTGCTTTTTACTGAGGAGTGGCTTCCGTCTGGCCACACTACCATAAAGGCCTGATTGGTGGAGTGCTGCAGAGATGGTTGTCCTTCTGGAAGGTTCTCCCATCTTCACAGAGGAACTCTAGAGCTCTGTCAGAGAGACCATCAAGTTCTTGGTCACCTCCCTAACCAAGGCCCTTCTCCCCCGATTGCTCAGTTTGGCCGGGTGGCCAGCTTTAGGAAGAGTCTTAGAGGTTCAAAACTGCTTCTATTTAAGAATGACGGAGGCCACTGTGTTCTTGGGGACCTTCAATGCTGCAGAAATGTGTTGGTATCTTTTCCCCATATCTGTGCCTCGACCCAATCCTGTCTCTGAGCTCTACAGACAATTCCTTCGACCTCATGGCTTGGTTTTTGCTCTAACATAAACTGTCAACTGTGGGACCTTATATAGACTGGCATGTGCCTTTCAAAATCATGTCCAATCAATTTCATTTACCACAGGTGGACTCCAATCAAGTTGTAGAAATATCTCAAGGATGATCAATGGAAATAAGACTACTAACCATCGGTCCTGGCAACCCACATTACGCACACCTGGCAGCCATCATTGCGCACACCTGCTCACCATCGTTACACACACCTGGACTTCATCATGGTCCTGATTACTCTCCCTTCATTTAGCCCTCAGTAGTATCAGTCATCAGGTAGTATTGTTTTCTCTCACGTTCTGTACCCGGCTCATGTTTGTTCATTTGTATCGTTTAATTATTAAATGTGTCTGAAAACGTATTTAAATAACAAACATTTCTAAAAACCTGTTTTTCCTTTGTCATTATGGGGTATTGTGTGTATATTGATGATTATAATTGTTTTATTCAATCCATTTTAGAATAATGCTGTAACGTAACAAAATGTGGAAAAAGTAAAGGGGTCTGAATACTTTCCGAATGCTCTGTATGAGGGTAATGAAACTAAGACTGACATTTCATAAACGTGCTCTCAACCTGCCATTGAATACAAATTATTTTAAATTGTGCATGTCAAGTTATAGTCAAATACTATATGGAAAATTATATTTACCATCTACAATTGTTTCTATTCAACACTTGAAAAAGAGCAGTTTTGATATGTTTATCTTGTATGTTTTGCTGTAGGATTAAATGGTAGTTAAATGACTAAATGGTGAGTATCATTATCCGATGTCTTGGGGACTAAACTAAATGGTCTCAAGGTATGTCATGGAAAATGTAGATTTTGTATGAATGAGTCTGGGGTGAAAGATGTGTGAAAAATGTTGAACATAAGATAGGGGGCATTACAAGTGTTATCAGTTTACAGTCTTGTACCTAAGAGTTTTTCAAACATAACCACTTCGGCACATTTTTCAGATGTAAGGGGGTGTCTTCTATAAGAGATGGTGGATTACATGGCTACAACAAAATACAGGGCTGTGACACCTCTCTGATGCCTCGTTTAGAGATTAAAGTAAAAACTGTGGATGGAATGTGGTAGTCTGATAAAATGGAGCTGGAGTATCACACAGCACAGATGACAGGGAGAGAGGGAGATACAAGGGAGATTGAGAGTTACAGATACCGAGGGAGAGAGAGAGAGACGGATACTGAGGAAAAGATGGAGGGAGGGAGAGGACGAAAGAAAGAGAGAGAGTGAGACAGAGGGGCAGACAGAGGGAGAGAGAGAGAGAGACAGAGAGGGAGGTAGAAGAGGCAGAGAGCCATACGAGAGAGAGACAGAGATAGAGACAGAGGGAGAGCGAGAGAGAGGGAAACATATTGAGAGAGAGATGGAGAGCGAGGGAAGCTAATGAATCCATATTGACACACAGGACGTTAGGTTTGATGCTAATTGACTAAGTCATGATATTACAAAACAGATTCCTGTCCTGCATATCTCTCTACATGGAAGGAGCAGAGGCGTGCTGCTAATTGACTAAGTCATGATATTACAAAACAGATTCCTGTCCTGCATATCTCTCTACATGGAAGGGGTAGAGGCGTGATGCTAATTGACTAAGTCATGATATTACAAAACAGATTCCTGTCCTGCATATCTCTCTACATGGAAGGAGCAGAGGCGTGCTGCTAATTGACTAAGTCATGATATTACAAAACAGATTCCTGTCCTGCATATCTCTCTACATGGAAGGAGCAGAGGCGTGCTGCTAATTGACTAAGTCATGATATTACAAAACAGATTCCTGTCCTGCATATCTCTCTACATGGAAGGAGCAGAGGCGTGATGCTAATTGACTAAGTCATGATATTACAAAACAGATTCCTGTCCTGCATATCTCTCTACATGGAAGGAGCAGAGGCGTGCTGCTAATTGACTAAGTCATGATATTACAAAACAGATTCCTGTCCTGCATATCTCTCTACATGGAAGGAGCAGAGGCGTGATACTAATTGACTAAGTCATGATATTACAAAACAGATTCCTGTCCTGCATATCTCTCTACATGGAAGGAGGCGTGATGCGCGGCCAGCTGTCTCCACTCACACATCACTCTGGTTCGTGTAGACGCGGTCGAACAGAGCCTCTGGTGCCATCCATTTCACGGGCAGACGACCCTGCAACAACACACAGACAACAGAACAATAACCTCAGCACAACGGATTAAACTAGCAGCCACACAGAACAGATATACCCTACCAACCCACTACGCCTCCCAAATACTGTCTTACCCATAAAATATATATCCCGCCCACCCACATTCCCCAAATTATGTTTTACCCAGAACAGATACAACATCCACCCACACCCCCAATCACCGTATTTTCCATAACAGATATAGCACCTTAAACTCACATTGGTGGTCTTCTTGTAGTAGTCTATGTTGTGCACATCTCTAGCCAGACCGAAGTCTGCGATCTTCATCACGCTTTCTTCAGTTACCAGGACGTTCCTGGCTGCCAGGTCTCTATGGATACACTGAGGAGGAAGAGGAACAACACCTCAGGTTAAAACACACTGGACTGTATTATACTGTATAGACCAATACACTGGACTGTATTATACTGTATAGACCAACACACTGGACTGTATTATACTGTATAGACCAACACACTGGTCTGTATTATACTGTATAGACCAACACACTGGACTGTATTATACTGTATAGACCAACACACTGGACTGTATTATACTGTATAGACCAACACACTGGACTGTATTATACTGTATAGACCAACATACTGGGCTGTATTATACTGTATAGACCAACACACTGGACTGTATTATACTGTATAGACCAACACACTAGACTGTATTATACTGTATAGACCAACACACTGGACTGTATTATACTGTATAGACCAATACACTGGACTGTATTATACTGTATAGACCAACACACTGGGGTGTATTATACTGTATAGACCAACACACTGGGCTGTTTTATACTGTATAGACCAACACACTGGGCTGTATTATACTGTATAGACCAACACACTGGACTGTATTATACTGTATAGACCAATACACTGGGCTGTTTTATACTGTATAGACCAACACACTGGGCTGTATTATACTGTATAGTCCAACACACTGGACTGTATTATACTGTATAGACCAACACACTGGGGTGTATTATACTGTATAGACCAACACACTGGACTGTATTATACTGTATAGACCAACACACTGGGCTGTATTATACTGTATAGACCAACACACTGGGCTGTATTATACTGTATAGACCAACACACTGGGCTGTATTATACTGTATAGACCAACACACTGGACTGTATTATACTGTATAGACCAATACACTGGACTGTATTATACTGTATAGACCAACACACTGGACTGTATTATACTGTATAGACCAACACACTGGACTGTATTATACTGTATAGACCAACACACTGGACTGTATTATACTGTATAGACCAACACACTGGACTGTATTATACTGTATAGACCAACACACTGGACTGTATTATACTGTATAGACCAACACACTGGACTGTATTATACTGTATAGACCAACACACTGGACTGTATTATACTGTATAGACCAACACACTGGACTGTATTATACTGTATAGACCAATACACTGGGCTGTATTATACTGTATAGACCAATACACTGGGCTGTATTATACTGTATAGACCAACACACTGGACTGTATTATACTGTATAGACCAATACACTGGGCTGTATTATACTGTATAGACCAATACACTGGGCTGTATTATACTGTATAGACCAACACACTGGACTGTATTATACTGTATAGACCAACACACTGGACTGTATTATACTGTATAGACCAACACACTGGGCTGTATTATACTGTATAGACCAACACACTGGACTGTATTATACTGTATAGACCAACACACTGGACTGTATTATACTGTATAGACCAACACACTGGACTGTATTATACTGTATAGACCAACACACTGGGCTGTATTATACTGTATAGACCAACACACTGGACTGTATTATACTGTATAGACCAACACACTGGACTGTATTATACTGTATAGACCAACACACTGGGCTGTATTATACTGTATAGACCAACACACTGGGCTGTATTATACTGTATAGACCAACACACTGGACTGTATTATACTGTATAGACCAACACACTGGACTGTATTATACTGTATAGACCAATACACTGGACTGTATTATACTGTATAGACCAACACACTGGACTGTATTATACTGTATAGACCAACACACTGGACTGTATTATACTGTATAGACCAACACACTGGGCTGTATTATACTGTATAGACCAACACACTGGGCTGTATTATACTGTATAGACCAACACACTGGGCTGTATTATACTGTATAGACCAACACACTGGACTGTATTATACTGTATAGACCAACACACTGGACTGTATTATACTGTATAGACCAACACACTGGGCTGTATTATACTGTATAGACCAACACACTGGACTGTATTATACTGTATAGACCAACACACTGGACTGTATTATACTGTATAGACCAATACACTGGACTGTATTATACTGTATAGACCAACACACTGGACTGTATTATACTGTATAGACCAACACACTGGACTGTATTATACTGTATAGACCAACACACTGGGCTGTATTATACTGTATAGACCAACACACTGGACGGTATTATACTGTATAGACCAACACACTGGGCTGTATTATACTGTATAGACCAACACACTGGACTGTATTATACTGTATAGACCAACACACTGGGCTGTATTATACTGTATAGACCAACACACTGGACTGTATTATACTGTATAGACCAACACACTGGACTGTATTATACTGTATAGACCAACACACTGGGCTGTATTATACTGTATAGACCAACACACTGGACTGTATTATACTGTATAGACCAACACACTGGACTGTATTATACTGTATAGACCAATACACTGGACTGTATTATACTGTATAGACCAACACACTGGACTGTATTATACTGTATAGACCAACACACTGGACTGTATTATACTGTATAGACCAACACACTGGACTGTATTATACTGTATAGACCAACACACTGGACTGTATTATACTGTATAGACCAACACACTGGACTGTATTATACTGTATAGACCAACACACTGGACTGTATTATACTGTATAGACCAATACACTGGACTGTATTATACTGTATAGACCAACACACTGGACTGTATTATACTGTATAGACCAACACACTGGACTGTATTATACTGTATAGACCAACACACTGGGCTGTATTATACTGTATAGACCAACACACTGGACGGTATTATACTGTATAGACCAACACACTGGGCTGTATTATACTGTATAGACCAACACACTGGACTGTATTATACTGTATAGACCAACACACTGGGCTGTATTATACTGTATAGACCAACACACTGGACTGTATTATACTGTATAGACCAACACACTGGACTGTATTATACTGTATAGACCAACACACTGGGCTGTATTATACTGTATAGACCAACACACTGGACTGTATTATACTGTATAGACCAACACACTGGACTGTATTATACTGTATAGACCAATACACTGGACTGTATTATACTGTATAGACCAACACACTGGACTGTATTATACTGTATAGACCAACACACTGGACTGTATTATACTGTATAGACCAACACACTGGGCTGTATTATACTGTATAGACCAACACACTGGACTGTATTATACTGTATAGACCAACACACTGGACTGTATTATACTGTATAGACCAACACACTGGGCTGTATTATACTGTATAGACCAACACACTGGGCTGTATTATACTGTATAGACCAACACACTGGGCTGTATTATACTGTATAGACCAACACACTGGGCTGTATTATACTGTATAGACCAACACACTGGACTGTATTATACTGTATAGACCAACACACTGGACTGTATTTTACTGTATAGACCAATACACTGGGCTGTATTATACTGTATAGACCAACACACTGGGCTGTATTATACTGTATAGACCAACACACTGGGCTGTATTATACTGTATAGACCAACACACTGGACTGTATTATACTGTATAGACCAACACACTGGGCTGTATTATACTGTATAGACCAACACACTGGGCTGTATTATACTGTATAGATCAGTGGTACTCATTGCGCGGCCAGCCGGCTGCATTAATTTGTGGCTCGCAGTGATTTTCCTATTGTTTTTTCAGAATACATAACAAATACAATTTAATTCCAATGTGTTTAATGCAGGCCTGAATCACTTCATTGAATATATCTATTGTTCCCTGGACGGCAGATAGATGGCAGTATAGCGCAGCTGTTTAACAGAATCCCAAAATGGAAAGTTTGTGTAAATAGAACGCAACTGCTCAGCTATCATATCAGTTTGCTTCTAGCTAATTTTGCAGTCTGGTCGACATGGATTCATTTATTGTAAAAAAGAAACGTACATCTATTGACAACGAAATTGAGGGGGAAGAGCTGGAGAACAACGTGACAGCTATGAACGAACAACCACTGGAGAACCAGGAAAATCAGGAAGATGGTGGTGGGGAAATGCAGCAAGCTAACGTGGCTAACGTGGCTAACGTGGCTAAGAGAAGGATACGGTTGATTCAGGAAGAACACAGAAAGTTCCAAGAGAAATGGACAGACAAGTATTTTGTTGTACTGCATGATGGGTCTTATTTGCCAGAAGGCAGTCAACATGTTTAAAACGAGCAAATTTAAAGCAACATTTCCAGTCACACCATGCCCACTTTGACAAAACATATCCGCCACAAAGCAACCTCAGAAACAACAAAATAGCGCATCTCAAAGGACAACAACAAATGGACAGATCTAGCACTGTTGCAGAGAAAACCACAGAGGCAACATATGACATTGCTTGGATACTAGCAAGAAACAAGAAGGCCTTCACAGATGCTGAGACTGTCAAAGAATGTTTTTTGGCCTCAGCCAAACAAGGAAGCTTTTTTAAAGCAAATTAAGGGACTGCAACTCTCAGACTCGACCATAACAAGACACATAGAAAACATCGACGAGGACATCGCTAAGCATCTGATTACTGACATATCCTTGGCGCCGTGTTTTTAGTATTGCGCTTGCCGAAAGCACTGATGTAAGTGACATTGCCCAATTATGTGTTTGGGTCCTCTTCCCTCAAAACGAGTCGTTCAGAGAGGAACTTTTATGTTTACTGCCCCTTCAGGGACCAACACGAGGAGAGGATATTCTGAAAGCCCTTGATACATTGACTGGTCCAATCTGGCATCTGTGTGCACTGACGGCACCCTAAACATGCGAGTGAAGGAGAAGGGGTCATAGGCCTGATTAGAAAGAGAGAGGATATTCCCGAATTTGTTACGTTTCATTGCATCATTCATCAGGAAGCACTTGTGGCTGAACCCAAAGTGTGACTTAGAGAAAGTGATGCAGCAAGTTGTGCGCATGGTGAACATTAATATTGCGAGGGCACTGAATCACCGGAGGAATACCATACAGAATACCATACAGAATACCATACAGAATACCTGACAGAATACCTGACAGAATACCTGACAGACTACCTGACAGAATACCTGACAGAATACCAGACAGAATACCAGACAGAATACCAGACAGAATACCAGACAGAATACCAGACAGAATACCAGACAGAATACCAGACAGAATACCAGACAGAACACCAGACAGAATACCAGACAGAATACCAGACAGAATACCAGACAGACTACCTGACAGAATACCAGACAGAATACCAGACAGAATACGGCGACTTCATATTTCACTCTGCCACGAGAGTTTTGGAAAAATGTCTCTCTCTCCTCCCTCAAATCCGTGAATTTGTGGCAAGCAAGAGAAGAGAGGAGCCAGAGCTGGATGATCCACAGTGGATATTAAAGCTGGCTTTATTAACTGACATTACCTGCCACCTGAACACGAATGTCAGGAATTGTGAAAAACTGAGTTTAAATGTATTTGGCTAAGGTGTATGTCAATTTCCGACTTACCTTAGCCAAATACATTTAAACTCAGTTTTTCACAATACCTGACATTTAATCCTAGTAAACATTCCCTGTCTTAGGTCAATTAGGATCACCACTTTATTTTAAGAATGTGAAATGTCAGAATAATAGTAGAGAGAAGGATTTATTTCAGCTTTTATTTCTTTCATCACATTCCCAGTGGGTCAGAAGTTTACATACACTCAATTAGTATTTGGTAGCATTGTCTTTGAATTGTATAACTAGGGTCAAATGTGTCAGGTAGCCTTCTACAAGCTTTCCACAATAAGTTGGGTGAATTTAGCCCATGCCTCCTGACAGAGCTGATTTAACTGAGTCAGGTTTGTAGGCCTACTTGCTCGCACACACTTTTTCAGTTCTGCCCACATATTGTCTATAAGATTGAGGTCAGGGCTTTGTGATGGGCCCTCCAATACCTTTCCTTAAGCCATTTTCCACAACTTTGGAAGTATGCTTGGGATCATTGTCCATTTGGAAGACCCATTTGCGACCAAGCTTTAACTTCCTGACTGATGTCTTGAGATGTTGCTTCAATATATCCACATAATTGTCCTTCCTCATGATGCCATCTATTTTGTGAAGTGCACCAGTCCCTCCTGCAGCAAAGCACCCCCACAACATGATGCTGCCACCCCCGTGCTTCACGGTTGGGATGGTGTTCTTCGGCTTGCAAGCATCCCCCTTTTTCCTCCAAACATAACAATGGTCATTATGGCCAAACAGTTCTATTTTTGTTTCATCAGACCAGAGGACATTTCTCCAAAAAGTACGATCTTTGTCCCCATATGCAGTTGCAAACCTTAGTCTGGCTTTTTTATGGTGGTTTTGGAGCAGTGGCTTCTTCCTTGCTGAACGGCCTTTCAGGATTTGTCGATATAGTACTATTTTTACTGTGGATATAGATACTTTTGTACCTGTTTCCTTCAGCATCTTCACAAGGGCCATTGCTGTTGTTCTGGTATTGATTTTCACGTTTAGCACCAAAGTACGTTTATCTCTAGGAGACAGAACGCATCTCCTTCCTGAGTGGTATGGCGGCTGCTTGGTACCATGGTGTTTATACTTGCGTACTATTGCTTGTACAAATGAACGTGGTACTTTCAGGCATTTGGAAATTGCTCCCAAGGATGAACCAGACTTGTGGGTATTATTTTATGAGGTCTTGGCTGATTTCTTTTGATTTTCCCATGATGTCAAGCAAAGAGGCACTGAGTTTGAAGGTAGGCCTTGAAATACATCCACAGGTACACCTCCAATTGACTCAAATTATGTCAATTAGCCTATCAGAAGCTTCTAAAGCCATTACATAATTTTCTGGAATTTTCCAAGCTGTTTAAAGGCACAGTCAACTTAGTGTATGTTAACTTCTGACCCACTGGAATTGTGATACAGTGAATTATAAGTGAAATAATCTGTCTGTAAACAATTGTTGGAATAATTACTTGTGTCATGCACAAAGGAGATGTCGGAAACCGACTTGACAAAACTATAGTTTGTTAAGGATTCACATGTGAGGCTACATGTGAGGCTATGTTTCTGTACAGCACTTCGAGATATTAGCTGATGTACGAAGGGCTATATAAAATAAACTTGATTTGATATGTACTAAACAACCAAAGATTTCAAGACTAAAGGCTGGTTTATACTACGGGTGTGTTCGTAAATTTAATCTGGAGTGCCAGAGTGTGCTTTGGGCATTTGTAAACTCAGAGCGTTGTCAGATTGGCCGTTCGTAAATTCAGAGCGTTTCGCTCTTGAAGCACACACTGGATGCTCTGGCTGACCTAACAACATCAGTCAAGCACCCAAGCTAACTGGCTAGCGTTGGCTAGCTTGCTAGCTACTTCCAGAATTCAAATGAAAAACAACTTTCTGACAAAATTTGAAATGTGTAATACCTGAAAATGTAGCTAGCTAGACTCCGTATACATGGATGGACGCTTAGTTTGACGATGTAATCCGGAGCCGTGTTCTCTTTTCGTCTCCCTCTGCATATTTGCAATCAAATGTCAGAATTTTCTCCATCTCCTTAGCTATCATACTATAATTCCACTGGGCATTCCTTAACTATCATACTCTAATTCCACTGGGCACTCCTTAACTATCATACTCTAATTCCACTGGGCATTCCTTAACTATCATACTATAATTCCACTGGGCATTCCTTAACTATCATACTCTAATTCCACTGGGCATTCCTTAACTATCATACTCTAATTCCACTGGGCATTCCTTAACTATCATACTCTAATTCCACTGGGCATTCCTTAACTATCATACTATAATTCCACTGGGCATTCCTTACTCACGTGACCGCGCATGTTCAGCTCGTGCCAGACACCTGACTCAAAGAGCTCTCCTTCCCTCATTCCTCACAGTAGAAGCATCAAACAAGGTTTCAAAGACTGTTGACATCTAGTGGAAGCCGTAGGAAGTGCAAAAGGACCAATATCCCACTGTATATTGGATAGGCAAACCTACAAACCTCAGATTTCCCACTTCCTGGTTGGATTTTTTCTCAGGTTTTTGCCTGCCATATGAGTTCTGTTATACTCACAGACATCATTCAAACGGTTTTAGAAACTTCAGAGTGTTTTCTATCCAAATCCACTAATAATATGCATATATTAGCCTGAGTAGCAGGCAGTTTACTCTGGGCACCTTTTCATCCAAGCTACTCAATACTGCCTAAGGTTAGCACCATAGGGCCTAAGGCCGCAGCCAATATCAAAATGAGGTACTCTCAGAGTAACCAATCATGTGATGGGTTGCAAATTTCCACAAACTTTAAAAAAATTCCAAGGTTTTCCAGAAATCCTGGTTGGAAGATTCGACGGAACCAGGAGGGAATAACCAGGATTTCTGGAATCCTCCTACCAGGATTTCTGGAAAATCTATGAATTGGGAAAAGTTTTTTTGCAACCGTACTATGCCCAGTATGCCACCCACCTTCTGTGAGGCCAGATACTCCATGCCGCGGGCCACCTGGTAGGCACAGGACACCAGGTCTTTAAAGGTGAGCTGCTCGTCAGGGATCTTACAGGTGTCGAAGGAGTAGTCCGTCCCCGGGGGCCGACGGGCTCTCAGGTACTCCCTCAGGTTCCCTTTAGACGCGTACTCCACCAGCACATACAGGGGACCTGGGGAATATATAATATATATATACTGTATTTATACTTTATACCTAAACCCTGTACTCCACCAGCACGTACAGGGGACCTGGGGAATATATAATATATATATACTGTATTTATACTTTATACCTAAACCCTGTACTCCACCAGCACGTACAGGGGACCTGGAGAATATATAATATGAATACAATATATATACTGTATTTATACTTTATACCTAAACCCTGTACTCCACCAGCACGTACAGGGGACCTGGGGAATATATAATATAGATACAATATATATACAAAAGTATGTGGACACCCCTTCAAATTAGTGGATTCTGATATTTACACCACACCCATTGCTTACAGACAGTGGTGGAAAAAGTACTCAATTGTCATACTTGAGTAAAAGGAAAGATACCTTAATAGAAAATGACTCAAGTAAAAGTGAAAGTCACCCAGTAAAATACTATTTGAGTAAAAGTCTAAAAGTATTTAGTTTTAAATATACTTAAGTATCAAAAGTAAATGTAATTCCTAAAATATACTTAAGTATAGAGAGTAAAAGTATGAATAATTTCAAATTCCTTATATACAGTGTCTTCGGAAAGTATTCAGAGTCAAGTATTCGGTATTCAGATCAGTACTTGTATGTTTATTGATGACAACATAAAGCTGTAACGTAACAAAATGTGGACAAAGTCAATACTTTCCGAAGGCACTGTAAAGCAGACGGCAACATGCTCTTGTTCTTATTTATTGACGGATAGCCAGGGGCACCCTCCAACACTCAGACATCATTTACAAACGAAGCATTTGTAATTAGTGAGTCCTCCAGATCAGAGGCAGTGGGGATGACCACGTGTTCTCTGTTTAGTGAGTCCTCCAGATCAGAGGCAGTAGACAAACATTAGCAGTAGAATGGTTTTACTGAAGTGCTCAGTGACTTTCAACGTGGCACCGTCATAGGATGCCACCTTTCCAACAAGTCAGTTCGTAAAATTTCTGACCTGCAAGAGCTGCCCCGGTCAACTGTGAGTGCTGTTGGTAGTGTCATGAAATGGGTTTCCATGGCCGAGCAGCCGCACACAAGCCTAAGATCACCATTCTCAATGCCAAGCGTTGGCTGGAGTGGTGTAAAGCTTGCTGCCATTGGGCTCTGGAGCAGTGGAAACACATTCTCTAGAGTGATGAATCACGCTTCACAAATCTGGGATTGGCGGATACCTGCCCGAATGCATAGTGCCAAGTGTAAAGTTTGGTGGAGGAAGAATAATGGTCTGGGGCTGGTTTTCATGGTTCGGGCTAGGGCCCTTAATTCCAGTGAAGGAAAATCTTAACACTACAGCATACAATGACATTCTTGACGATTCTGTTCTTCCAACTTTGTGGCAATAGTTTGGTGAAGGCCATTTCCTGTTTCAGCATGACAATGCCCCCATGCACAAAGCGAGGTCCATACAGAAACGGTTTGTCGAGATCGGTGTGGAAGAACTTGACTGGCCTGCACAGAGCCCTGACCTCAACCTCATCGAACACCTTTGGGATGAATTAAAGGGATGAATCTCTAACTTTAAGCATCAGCTGTCAGAGCAGCTAACCGATCACTGTACCTGTACACAGCCCATCTGTAATTAGCACATCCAACTACCTCATCCCCATACTGTTATTATTTTTTGTTGCTCTTTTGCACCCCAGTATCTCTACTTGCACATCATCATCTGCACAGCTATCATTCCAGTGTCAATGCTAAATTGTAATTATTTTGCCTCTATGGCCTATTTATTGCCTTACCTCCCTAATTTTACGACATTTGCACACACTATACATATACTTTTATATTATGTTATTGACTGTACATTTGTTTATCCCATTGTTGTTTTTGTTGCACTGCTTTGCTTTATCTTGGCCAGGTCGCAGTTGTAAATGAGAACTTATTCTAAACTGGCCTACCTGGTTAAATAAAGGTGAAATAAAATTAATGAAACTACAGAAAATGTTTGGTTGAGGTTATTGCTGCCAAAGGACGGTCAACCAGTTATTAAATCTAATGGATCAAATACTTTTCCCACCCTGCACTGTGAATGTTTACACGGTGTGTTGTAACTTACCATCCTGTGTACAAGCTCCCAGCAGGTTATGTAGTAACTTACCATCCTGTGTACAAGCTCCCAGCAGGTTACGTAGTAACTTACCATCCTGTGTACAAGCTCCCAGCAGGTTATGTAGTAACTTACCATCCTGTGTACAAGCTCCCAGCAGGTTATGTAGTAACTTACCATCCTGTGTACAAGCTCCCAGCAGGTTATGTTGTAACTTACCATCCTATGTACAAGCTCCCAGCAGGTTATGTAGTAACTTACCATCCTGTGTACAAGCTCCCAGCAGGTTATGTTGTAACTTACCATCCTGTGTACCAGCTCCCAGCAGGTTACGTAGTAACTTACCATCCTGTGTACAAGCTCCCAGCAGGTTATGTAGTAACTTACCATCCTGTGTACAAGCTCCCAGCAGGTTATGTTGTAACTTACCATCCTGTGTACAAGCTCCCAGCAGGTTATGTTGTAACTTACCATCCTGCTCCCAGCAGGTTATGTAGTAACTTACCATCCTGTGTACAAGCTCCCAGCAGGTTACGTAGTAACTTACCATCCTGTGTACAAGCTCACAGCAGGTTATGTTGTAACTTACCATCCTGTGTACAAGCTCCCAGCAGGTTATGTAGTAACTTACCATCCTGTGTACAAGCTCCCAGCAGGTTACGTAGTAACTTACCATCCTGTGTACAAGCTCCCAGCAGGTTATGTTGTAACTTACCATCCTGTGTACAAGCTCCCAGCAGGTTATGTAGTAACTTACCATCCTGCTCCCAGCAGGTTACGTAGTAACTTACCATCCTGTGTACAAGCTCCCAACAGGTTATGTTGTAACTTACCATCCTGTGTACAAGCTCCCAGCAGGTTATGTAGTAACTTACCATCCTGTGTACAAGCTCCCAGCAGGTTACGTAGTAACTTACCATCCTGTGTACAAGCTCCCAGCAGGTTATGTAGTAACTTACCATCCTGTGTACAAGCTCCCAGCAGGTTATGTAGTAACTTACCATCCTGTGTACAAGCTCGCAGCAGGTTACGTAGTAACTTACCATCCTGTGTACAAGCTCCCAGCAGGTTATGTAGTAACTTACCATCCTGTGTACAAGCTCCCAGCAGGTTATGTAGTAACTTACCATCCTGTGTACAAGCTCCCAGCAGGTTATGTAGTAACTTACCATCCTGTGTACAAGCTCCCAGCAGGTTACGTAGTAACTTACCATCCTGTGTACAAGCTCCCAGCAGGTTATGTAGTAACTTACCATCCTGTGTACAAGCTCCCAGCAGGTTATGTTGTAACTTACCATCCTGTGTACAAGCTCCCAGCAGGTTATGTTGTAACTTACCATCCTGCTCCCAGCAGGTTACGTAGTAACTTACCATCCTGTGTACAAGCTCCCAACAGGTTATGTTGTAACTTACCATCCTGTGTACAAGCTCCCAGCAGGTTATGTTGTAACCTACCATCCTGTGTACAAGCTCCCAGCAGGTTATGTAGTAACTTACCATCCTGTGTACAAGCTCCCAGCAGGTTATGTAGTAACTTACCATCCTGTGAACAAGCTCCCAGCAGGTTATGTTGTAACTTACCATCCTGTGTACAAGCTCCCAGCAGGTTATGTTGTAACTTACCATCCTGTGTACAAGCTCCCAGCAGGTTATGTTGTAACTTACCATCCTGCTCCCAGCAGGTTACGTAGTAACTTACCATCCTGTGTACAAGCTCCCAACAGGTTATGTTGTAACTTACCATCCTGTGTACAAGCTCCCAGCAGGTTATGTAGTAACTTACCATCCTGTGAACAAGCTCCCAGCAGGTTATGTTGTAACTTACCATCCTGTGTACAAGCTCCCAGCAGGTTATGTTGTAACTTACCATCCTGTGTACAAGCTCCCAGCAGGTTATGTTGTAACTTACCATCCTGCTCCCAGCAGGTTACGTAGTAACTTACCATCCTGTGTACAAGCTCCCAACAGGTTATGTTGTAACTTACCATCCTGTGTACAAGCTCCCAGCAGGTTACGTAGTAACTTACCATCCTGTGAACAAGCTCCCAGCAGGTTATGTTGTAACTTACCATCCTGTGTACAAGCTCCCAGCAGGTTATGTAGTAACTTACCATCCTGTGAACAAGCTCCCAGCAGGTTACGTAGTAACTTACCATCCTGTGAACAAGCTCCCAGCAGGTTATGTAGTAACTTACCATCCTGTGAACAAGCTCCCAACAGGTTATGTAGTAACTTACCATCCTGTGTACAAGCTCCCAACAGGTTATGTAGTAACTTACCATCCTGTGTACAAGCTCCCAGCAGGTTATGTAGTAACTTACCATCCTGTGTACAAGCTCCCAGCAGGTTATGTAGTAACTTACCATCCTGTGTACAAGCTCCCAGCAGGTTATGTAGTAACTTACCATCCTGTGTACAAGCTCCCAACAGGTTATGTAGTAACTTACCATCCTGTGAACAAGCTCCCAGCAGGTTATGTAGTAACTTACCATCCTGTGTACAAGCTCCCAGCAGGTTATGTAGTAACTTACCATCCTGTGTACAAGCTCCCAGCAGGTTATGTTGTAACTTACCATCCTATGTACAAGCTCCCAGCAGGTTATGTAGTAACTCACCATCCTGTGAACCATCTCCCAGCAGGTTATGTAGTAACTTACCATCCTGTGTACAAGCTCACAGCAGGTCATGTAGTAACTTACCATCCTGTGTACAAGCTCCCAGCAGGTTATGTAGTAACTTACCATCCTGTGTACAAGCTCCCAACAGGTTATGTTGTAACTTACCATCCTGCTCCCAGCAGGTTATGTTGTAACTTACCATCCTGTGTACAAGCTCCCAGCAGGTTATGTTGTAACTTACCATCCTGCTCCCAGCAGGTTATGTTGTAACTTACCATCCTGTGTACAAGCTCCCAGCAGGTTATGTTGTAACTTACCATCCTGTGTACAAGCTCCCAGCAGGTTATGTTGTAACTTACCATCCTGTGTACAAGCTCCCAACAGGTTATGTTGTAACTTACCATCCTGTGTACAAGCTCCCAGCAGGTTATGTTGTAACTTACCATCCTGTGTACAAGCTCCCAGCAGGTTATGTAGTAACTTACCATCCTGCTCCCAGCAGGTTATGTTGTAACCTACCATCCTGTGTACAAGCTCCCAGCAGGTTATGTAGTAACTTACCATCCTGTGTACAAGCTCCCAGCAGGTTATGTAGTAACTTACCATCCTGTGTACAAGCTCCCAGCAGGTTATGTAGTAACTTACCATCCTGTGAGCAAGCTCCCAGCAGGTTATGTAGTAACTTACCATCCTGTGTACAAGCTCCCAACAGGTTATGTAGTAACTTACCATCCTGTGTACAAGCTCCCAGCAGGTTATGTTGTAACTTACCATCCTGCTCACAGCAGGTTACGTAGTAACTTACCATCCTGTGTACAAGCTCCCAGCAGGTTATGTTGTAACTTACCATCCTGTGTACCAGCTCCCAGCAGGTTATGTAGTAACTTACCATCCTGTGAACAAGCTCCCAGCAGGTTATGTTGTAACTTACCATCCTGTGTACAAGCTCCCAGCAGGTTATGTAGTAACTTACCATCCTGTGTACAAGCTCCCAGCAGGTTATGTAGTAACTTACCATCCTGTGAACAAGCTCCCAGCAGGTTATGTTGTAACTTACCATCCTGTGTACAAGCTCCCAGCAGGTTATGTAGTAACTTACCATCCTGTGAACAAGCTCCCAGCAGGTTATGTTGTAACTTACCATCCTGTGTACAAGCTCCCAGCAGGTTATGTAGTAACTTACCATCCTGCTCCCAGCAGGTTATGTAGTAACTTACCATCCTGTGTACAAGCTCCCAGCAGGTTATGTTGTAACTTACCATCCTGCTCCCAGCAGGTTACGTAGTAATTTACCATCCTGTGTACAAGCTCCCAACAGGTTATGTTGTAACTTACCATCCTGTGTACAAGCTCCCAGCAGGTTATGTTGTAACTTACCATCCGGTGTACCAGCTCACAGCAGGTTATGTTGTAACTTACCATCCTGTGTACAAGCTCCCAGCAGGTTATGTAGTAACTTACCATCCTGTGTACAAGCTCCCAGCAGGTTATGTTGTAACTTACCATCCTGTGTACAAGCTCCCAGCAGGTTATGTAGTAACTTGCCATCCTGTGTACAAGCTCCCAGCAGGTTATGTTGTAACTTACCATCCTGTGTACAAGCTCCCAGCAGGTTATGTTGTAACTTACCATCCTGTGTACAAGCTCCCAGCAGGTTACGTAGTAACTTACCATCCTGTGTACAAGCTCCCAGCAGGTCATGTTGTAACTTACCATCCTGTGTACAAGCTCCCAGCAGGTTACGTAGTAACTTACCATCCTGTGTACAAGCTCCCAGCAGGTTACGTAGTAACTTACCATCCTGTGTACAAGCTCCCAGCAGGTTATGTTGTAACTTACCATCCTGCTCCCAGCAGGTTATGTAGTAACTTACCATCCTGTGTACAAGCTCACAGCAGGTTATGTTGTAACTTACCATCCTGCTCCCAGCAGGTTACGTAGTAACTTACCATCCTGTGTACAAGCTCCCAACAGGTTATGTTGTAACTTACCATCCTGTGTACAAGCTCCCAGCAGGTTATGTTGTAACCTACCATCCTGTGTACAAGCTCCCAGCAGGTTACGTAGTAACTTACCATCCTGTGTACAAGCTCCCAACAGGTTATGTTGTAACTTACCATCCTGTGTACAAGCTCCCAGCAGGTTATGTTGTAACTTACCATCCTGTGAACAAGCTCCCAGCAGGTTATGTTGTAACTTACCATCCTGTGTACAAGCTCCCAGCAGGTTATGTTGTAACTTACCATCCTGTGTACAAGCTCCCAGCAGGTTACGTAGTAACTTACCATCCTGTGTACAAGCTCCCAACAGGTTATGTTGTAACTTACCATCCTGTGTACAAGCTCCCAGCAGGTTACGTAGTAACTTACCATCCTGTGTACAAGCTCCCAACAGGTTATGTAGTAACTTACCATCCTGTGTACAAGCTCCCAGCAGGTTATGTAGTAACTTACCATCCTGTGTACAAGCTCCCAGCAGGTTATGTAGTAACTTACCATCCTGTGTACAAGCTCCCAGCAGGTTATGTAGTAACTTACCATCCTGTGTACAAGCTCCCAGCAGGTTATGTTGTAACTTACCATCCTATGTACAAGCTC
This sequence comes from Salvelinus alpinus, assembly GCF_045679555.1. Classification (NCBI taxonomy): domain Eukaryota; kingdom Metazoa; phylum Chordata; class Actinopteri; order Salmoniformes; family Salmonidae; genus Salvelinus; species Salvelinus alpinus. The sequence goes on along the minus strand of NC_092110.1, from coordinate 44,886,035 downwards.
CCAGCAGGTTATGTAGTAGCTCACCATCCTGTGAACAAGCTCCCAGCAGGTTACGTAGTAACTTACCATCCGGTGTACAAGCTCCCAGCAGGTTATGTTGTAACTTACCATCCTGCTCCCAGCAGGTTATGTTGTAACTTACCATCCTGTGTACAAGCTCCCAGCAGGTTATGTTGTAACTTACCATCCTGTGTACAAGCTCCCAGCAGGTTATGTAGTAACTTACCATCCTGTGTACAAGCTCCCAACAGGTTATGTAGTAACTTACCATCCTGTGTACAAGCTCCCAGCAGGTTATGTTGTAACTTACCATCCTGCTCCCAGCAGGTTATGTAGTAACTTACCATCATGCTCACAGCAGGTTACGTAGTAACTTACCATCCTGTGTACAAGCTCCCAGCAGGTTATGTAGTAACTTACCATCCTGTGAACAAGCTCCCAGCAGGTTATGTTGTAACTTACCATCCTGTGTACAAGCTCCCAGCAGGTTATGTTGTAACTTACCATCCTGTGTACAAGCTCCCAGCAGGTTATGTAGTAACTTACCATCCTGTGTACAAGCTCCCAGCAGGTTATGTTGTAACTTACCATCCTGTGTACAAGCTCCCAGCAGGTTATGTTGTAACTTACCATCCTGTGTACAAGCTCCCAGCAGGTTATGTAGTAACTTACCATCCTGTGTACAAGCTCCCAGCAGGTTATGTAGTAACTTACCATCCTGTGTACAAGCTCCCAGCAGGTTATGTTGTAACTTACCATCCTGTGTACAAGCTCCCAGCAGGTTATGTTGTAACTTACCATCCTGTGAACAAGCTCCCAGCAGGTTATGTAGTAACTTACCATCCTGTGTACCAGCTCCCAGCAGGTTATGTAGTAACTTACCATCCTGTGTACAAGCTCCCAGCAGGTTATGTTGTAACTTACCATCCTGTGTACAAGCTCCCAGCAGGTTATGTTGTAACTTACCATCCTGTGTACAAGCTCCCAGCAGGTTATGTAGTAACTTACCATCCTGTGTACAAGCTCCCAGCAGGTTATGTAGTAACTTACCATCCTGTGTACATGCTCCCAGCAGGTTATGTTGTAACTTACCATCCTGTGTACAAGCTCCCAGCAGGTTATGTAGTAACTTACCATCCTGTGTACAAGCTCCCAGCAGGTTATGTAGTAACTTACCATCCTGTGTACAAGCTCCCAGCAGGTTATGTTGTAACTTACCATCCTGCTCCCAGCAGGTTATGTAGTAACTTACCATCCTGTGTACAAGCTCCCAGCAGGTTATGTAGTAACTTACCATCCTGTGTACAAGCTCCCAGCAGGTTATGTTGTAACTTACCATCCTGTGTACAAGCTCCCAGCAGGTTATGTTGTAACTTACCATCCTGTGTACAAGCTCCCAGCAGGTTATGTTGTAACCTACCATCCTGTGTACAAGCTCCCAGCAGGTTATGTAGTAACTTACCATCCTGTGTACAAGCTCCCAGCAGGTTACGTAGTAACTTACCATCCTGTGTACAAGCTCCCAGCAGGTTATGTTGTAACTTACCATCCTGTGTACAAGCTCCCAGCAGGTTATGTTGTAACTTACCATCCTGTGTACAAGCTCCCAGCAGGTTATGTAGTAACTTACCATCCTGTGTACAAGCTCCCAGCAGGTTATGTTGTATCCTACCATCCTGTGTACAAGCTCCCAGCAGGTTATGTTGTAACTTACCATCCTGTGTACAAGCTCCCAGCAGGTTACGTAGTAACTTACCATCCTGTGTACAAGCTCCCAGCAGGTTATGTTGTAACTTACCATCCTGTGTACAAGCTCCCAGCAGGTTATGTTGTAACTTACCATCCTATGTACAAGCTCCCAGCAGGTTATGTAGTAACTCACCATCCTGTGAACAAGCTCCCAGCAGGTTACGTAGTAACTTACCATCCGGTGTACAAGCTCCCAGCAGGTTATGTTGTAACTTACCATCCTGCTCCCAGCAGGTTATGTTGTAACTTACCATCCTGTGTACAAGCTCCCAGCAGGTTATGTTGTAACTTACCATCCTGTGTACAAGCTCCCAGCAGGTTATGTAGTAACTTACCATCCTGTGTACAAGCTCCCAACAGGTTATGTAGTAACTTACCATCCTGTGTACAAGCTCCCAGCAGGTTATGTTGTAACTTACCATCCTGCTCCCAGCAGGTTATGTAGTAACTTACCATCATGCTCACAGCAGGTTACGTAGTAACTTACCATCCTGTGTACAAGCTCCCAGCAGGTTATGTAGTTACTTACCATCCTGTGAACAAGCTCCCAGCAGGTTATGTTGTAACTTACCATCCTGTGTACAAGCTCCCAGCAGGTTATGTTGTAACTTACCATCCTGTGTACAAGCTCCCAGCAGGTTATGTAGTAACTTACCATCCTGTGTACAAGCTCCCAGCAGGTTATGTTGTAACTTACCATCCTGTGTACAAGCTCCCAGCAGGTTATGTAGTAACTTACCATCCTGTGTACAAGCTCCCAGCAGGTTATGTTGTAACTTACCATCCTGTGTACAAGCTCCCAGCAGGTTATGTAGTAACTTACCATCCTGTGTACAAGCTCCCAGCAGGTTATGTTGTAACTTACCATCCTGTGTACAAGCTCCCAGCAGGTTATGTAGTAACTTACCATCCTGTGTACAAGCTCCCAGCAGGTTATGTAGTAACTTACCATCCTGTGTACAAGCTCCCAGCAGGTTATGTTGTAACTTACCATCCTGTGTACAAGCTCCCAGCAGGTTATGTTGTAACTTACCATCCTGTGAACAAGCTCCCAGCAGGTTATGTAGTAACTTACCATCCTGTGTACCAGCTCCCAGCAGGTTATGTAGTAACTTACCATCCTGTGTACAAGCTCCCAGCAGGTTATGTTGTAACTTACCATCCTGTGTACAAGCTCCCAGCAGGTTATGTTGTAACTTACCATCCTGTGTACAAGCTCCCAGCAGGTTATGTAGTAACTTACCATCCTGTGTACAAGCTCCCAGCAGGTTATGTAGTAACTTACCATCCTGTGTACAAGCTCCCAGCAGGTTATGTTGTAACTTACCATCCTGTGTACAAGCTCCCAGCAGGTTATGTAGTAACTTACCATCCTGTGTACAAGCTCCCAGCAGGTTATGTAGTAACTTACCATCCTGTGTACAAGCTCCCAGCAGGTTATGTTGTAACTTACCATCCTGCTCCCAGCAGGTTATGTAGTAACTTACCATCCTGTGTACAAGCTCCCAGCAGGTTATGTAGTAACTTACCATCCTGTGTACAAGCTCCCAGCAGGTTATGTTGTAACTTACCATCCTGTGTACAAGCTCCCAGCAGGTTATGTTGTAACTTACCATCCTGTGTACAAGCTCCCAGCAGGTTATGTTGTAACCTACCATCCTGTGTACAAGCTCCCAGCAGGTTATGTAGTAACTTACCATCCTGTGTACAAGCTCCCAGCAGGTTACGTAGTAACATACCATCCTGTGTACAAGCTCCCAGCAGGTTATGTTGTAACTTACCATCCTGTGTACAAGCTCCCAGCAGGTTATGTTGTAACTTACCATCCTGTGTACAAGCTCCCAGCAGGTTATGTAGTAACTTACCATCCTGTGTACAAGCTCCCAGCAGGTTATGTTGTATCCTACCATCCTGTGTACAAGCTCCCAGCAGGTTATGTTGTAACTTACCATCCTGTGTACAAGCTCCCAGCAGGTTATGTTGTATCCTACCATCCTGTGTACAAGGTCCCAGCAGGTTATGTTGTAACTTACCATCCTGCTCCCAGCAGGTTATGTTGTAACTTACCATCCTGTGTACAAGCTCCCAGCAGGTTATGTAGTAACTTACCATCCTGTGTACAAGCTCCCAGCAGGTTATGTTGTAACTTACCATCCTGTGTACAAGCTCCCAGCAGGTTACGTAGTAACTTACCATCCTGTGTACAAGCTCCCAGCAGGTTATGTTGTAACTTACCATCCTGTGTACAAGCTCCCAGCAGGTTATGTTGTATCCTACCATCCTGTGTACAAGCTCCCAGCAGGTTATGTTGTAACTTACCATCCTGTGTACAAGCTCCCAGCAGGTTATGTTGTAACTTACCATCCTGCTCCCAGCAGGTTACGTAGTAACTTACCATCCTGTGTACAAGCTCCCAGCAGGTTATGTTGTAACTTACCATCCTGTGTACAAGCTCCCAGCAGGTTATGTTGTATCCTACCATCCTGTGTACAAGCTCCCAGCAGGTTATGTTGTAACTTACCATCCTGCTCCCAGCAGGTTACGTAGTAACTTACCATCCTGTGTACAAGCTCCCAGCAGGTTATGTAGTAACTTACCATCCTGTGTACAAGCTCCCAGCAGGTTATGTTGTAACTTACCATCCTGTGAACAAGCTCCCAGCAGGTTATGTAGTAACTTACCATCCTGTGTACAAGCTCCCAGCAGGTTACGTAGTAACTTACCATCCTGTGTACAAGCTCCCAGCAGGTTATGTAGTAACTTACCATCCTGCTCCCAGCAGGTTATGTTGTAACTTACCATCCTGTGTACAAGCTCCCAGCAGGTTATGTAGTAACTTACCATCCTGTGTACAAGCTCCCAGCAGGTTATGTTGTAACTCACCATCCTGCTCCCAGCAGGTTATGTTGTAACTTACCATCCTGTGTACAAGCTCCCAGCAGGTTATGTTGTAACTTACCATCCTGTGTACAAGCTCCCAACAGGTTATGTTGTAACTTACCATCCTGTGTACAAGCTCCCAACAGGTTATGTTGTAACTTACCATCCTGTGTACAAGCTCCCAACAGGTTATGTTGTAACTTACCATCCTGTGTACAAGCTCCCAGCAGGTTATGTAGTAACTTACCATCCTGTGTACAAGCTCCCAGCAGGTTATGTAGTAACTTACCATCCTGTGTACAAGCTCCCAGCAGGTTATGTAGTAACTTACCATCCTGTGTACAAGCTCCCAGCAGGTTATGTAGTAACTTACCATCCTGTGTACAAGCTCCCAGCAGGTTATGTTGTAACTTACCATCCTGTGTACAAGCTCCCAGCAGGTTATGTTGTAACTTACCATCCTGTGTACAAGCTCCCAGCAGGTTATGTAGTAACTTACCATCCTGTGTACAAGCTCCCAGCAGGTTATGTAGTAACTTACCATCCTGTGTACAAGCTCCCAGCAGGTTATGTTGTAACTTACCATCCTGTGTACAAGCTCCCAGCAGGTTATGTAGTAACTTACCATCCTGTGTACAAGCTCACAGCAGGTTATGTTGTAGCTTACCATCCTGTGTACAAGCTCCCAGCAGGTTATGTTGTAACTTACCATCCTGCTCCCAGCAGGTTACGTAGTAACTTACCATCCTGTGTACAAGCTCCCAACAGGTTATGTTGTAACTTACCATCCTGTGTACAAGCTCCCAGCAGGTTATGTTGTAACTTACCATCCTGTGAACAAGCTCCCAGCAGGTTATGTAGTAACTTACCATCCTGTGTACAAGCTCCCAGCAGGTTACGTAGTAACTTACCATCCTGTGTACAAGCTCCCAGCAGGTTATGTAGTAACTTACCATCCTGCTCCCAGCAGGTTATGTTGTAACTTACCATCCTGTGTACAAGCTCCCAGCAGGTTACGTAGTAACTTACCATCCTGTGTACAAGCTCCCAGCAGGTTATGTAGTAACTTACCATCCTGTGTACAAGCTCCCAGCAGGTTATGTAGTAACTTACCATCCTGCTCCCAGCAGGTTATGTTGTAACTTACCATCCTGTGTACAAGCTCCCAGCAGGTTATGTAGTAACTTACCATCCTGCTCCCAGCAGGTTATGTTGTAACTTACCATCCTGTGTACAAGCTCCCAGCAGGTTATGTTGTAACTTACCATCCTGTGTACAAGCTCCCAGCAGGTTATGTAGTAACTTACCATCCTGCTCCCAGCAGGTTATGTAGTAACTTACCATCCTGTGAACAAGCTCCCAGCAGGTTATGTTGTAACTTACCATCCTGTGTACAAGCTCCCAGCAGGTTATGTAGTAACTTACCATCCTGTGTACAAGCTCCCAGCAGGTTATGTTGTAACTTACCATCCTGTGTACAAGCTCCCAGCAGGTTATGTAGTAACTTACCATCCTGTGTACAAGCTCCCAGCAGGTTATGTTGTAACTTACCATCCTGTGTACAAGCTCACAGCAGGTTATGTTGTAACCTACCATCCTGTGTACAAGCTCCCAGCAGGTTATGTTGTAACTTACCATCCTGTGTACAAGCTCCCAGCAGGTTATGTAGTAACTTACCATCCTGTGTACAAGCTCCCAGCAGGTTATGTTGTAACTTACCATCCTGTGTACAAGCTCCCAGCAGGTTATGTTGTAACCTACCATCCTGTGAACAAGCTCCCAGCAGGTTATGTTGTAACTTACCATCCTGTGTACAAGCTCCCAGCAGGTTATGTAGTAACTTACCATCCTGCTCCCAGCAGGTTATGTAGTAACTTACCATCCTGTGAACAAGCTCCCAGCAGGTTATGTTGTAACTTACCATCCTGTGTACAAGCTCCCAGCAGGTTATGTTGTAACTTACCATCCTGTGTACAAGCTCCCAGCAGGTTATGTAGTAACTTACCATCCTGCTCCCAGCAGGTTATGTAGTAACTTACCATCCTGTGAACAAGCTCCCAGCAGGTTATGTAGTAACTTACCATCCTGTGTACAAGCTCCCAGCAGGTTATGTAGTAACTTACCATCCTGTGTACAAGCTCCCAGCAGGTTATGTTGTAACTTACCATCCTGCTCCCAGCAGGTTATGTTGTAACTTACCATCCTGTGTACAAGCTCCCAGCAGGTTATGTCGTAACCTACCATCCTGTGTACAAGCTCCCAGCAGGTTATGTTGTAACTTACCATCCTGTGTACAAGCTCCCAGCAGGTTATGTTGTAACTTACCATCCTGTGTACAAGCTCCCAGCAGGTTATGTAGTAACTTACCATCCTGTGTACAAGCTCCCAGCAGGTTATGTAGTAACTTACCATCCTGTGTACAAGCTCCCAGCAGGTTATGTTGTAACTTACCATCCTGTGTACAAGCTCCCAGCAGGTTATGTAGTAACTTACCATCCTGTGTACAAGCTCCCAGCAGGTTATGTTGTAACCTACCATCCTGTGAACAAGCTCCCAGCAGGTTATGTTGTAACTTACCATCCTGTGTACAAGCTCCCAGCAGGTTATGTTGTAACCTACCATCCTGTGAACAAGCTCCCAGCAGGTTATGTAGTAACTTACCATCCTGTGTACAAGCTCCCAGCAGGTTATGTTGTAACCTACCATCCTGTGTACAAGCTCCCAGCAGGTTATGTAGTAACTTACCATCCAGCTCCCAGCAGGTTATGTTGTAACTTACCATCCTGTGTACAAGCTCTGAACAGGTTATGTTGTAACTTACCATCCTGCTCCCAGCAGGTTATGTAGTAACTTACCATCCTGTGTACAAGCTCCCAGCAGGTTATGTTGTAACTTACCATCCTGTGTACAAGCTCTGAACAGGTTATGTTGTAACTTACCATCCTGTGTACAAGCTCCCAGCAGGTATTGTAGTAACTTACCATCCTGCTCCCAGCAGGTTATGTAGTAACTTACCATCCTGTGTACAAGCTCCCAGCAGGTTGAGGATGTTTTTGTGTTTTCCAATCATCTTCATCATCTCCATCTCTGAGACCAGGTCTGACAGGTCCTTATCTGTGGCGTTGTCTGATGAAGAAAGAGAGAGGGAAGAGAAGGACAAAGAGAGAGAGAGAGAGAGAGAGAGAGAGAGAGAGAGAGAGAGAGAGAGAGAGAGAGAGAGAGAGAGAGAGAGAGAGAGAGAGAGAGAGAGAGAGAGAGAGAGAGACAGAGAGAGAGAGGCAGAGAGAGAGAGACGGAGAGAGAGAGAAGAATACATTACTTCCAGAATGTATTCACAGAGGAGATAGGCAGACTGACTATCTCATAGGAGAATGGACAGTCAGAGATAGTCAGTCACTATCAGAGGAGAATGGACAGTCAGAGATAGTCAGTCACTGTCAGAGGAGAATGGACAGTCAGAGATAGTCACTGTAAGAGAAGAACGGACAGTCAGAGATAGTCAGTCACTGTCAGAGGAGAATGGACAGTCAGAGATAGTCAGTCACTATCAGAGGAGAATGGACAGTCAGAGATAGTCAGTCACTATCAGAGGAGAACGGACAGTCAGAGATAGTCAGTCACTGTCAGAGGAGAATGGACAGTCAGAGATAGTCAGTCACTGTCAGAGGAGAATGGACAGTCAGAGATAGTCACTGTCAGAGGAGAATGGACAGTCAGAGAATGTCAGTCACTGTCAGAGGAGAACAGACAGTCAGAGATAGTCAGTCACTGTCAGAGGAGAATGGGCAGTCAGAGATAGTCACTGTCAGAGGAGAATGGACAGTCAGAGATAATCACTGCCAGAGGAGAATGGACAGTTAGAGATAGTCAGTCACTGTCAGAGGAGAATGGACAGTCAGAGATAGTCAGTCACTGTCAGAGGAGAATGGACAGTCAGAGATAGTCAGTCACTGTCAGAGGAGAATGGACAGTCAGAGATAGTCAGTCACTGTCAGAGGAGAATGGATAGTCAAAGATCGTCAGTCACTGTCAGAGTAGAATGGACAGTCAGAGATAGTCAGTCACTGTCAGAGGAGAATGGACAGTCAGAGATAGTCAGTCACTGTCAGAGGAGAATGGACAGTCAGAGATAGTCAGTCACTGTCAGAGGAGAATGGATAGTCAAAGATCGTCAGTCACTGTCAGAGTAGAATGGACAGTCAGAGATAGTCAGTCACTGTCAGAGGAGAATGGACAGTCAGAGATAGTCAGTCACTGTCAGAGGAGAATGGATAGTCAAAGATCGTCAGTCACTGTCAGAGGATAATGGACAGTCAGAGATAGTCAGTCAATGTCAGAGATAGTCAGTCACTGTCAGAGGAGAATCGACAGTCAGAGATAGTCACTGTCAGAGGATAATGGACAGTCAGAGACAGTCAGTCACTGTCAGAAAATAATGGACAGTCAGAGTTAGTCAGTCAATGTCAGAGATAGTCACTGTCAGAGAAGAACGGGCAGTCAGAAATAGTCACTGCCAGAGGAGAATGGACAGTCAGAGATAGTCAGTCACTGTCAGAGGAGAACGGACAGTCAGAGAAAGTCAGTCACTGTCAGAGGAGAATGGACAGTCAGAGATAGTCACTGTCAGAGGAGAACGAACAGTCAGAGATAGTCAGTCACTGTCAGAGGAGAATGGACAGTCAGAGATAGTCACTGTCAGAGGAGAACGGAGAGTCAGAGATAGTCAGTCACTGTCAGAGGAGAATGGACAGTCAGAGATAGTCAGTCACTGTCAGAGGAGAATGGACAGTCAGAGATAGTCACTGTCAGAGGAGAATGGACAGTCAGAGATAGTCAGTCACTGTCAGAGGAGAACGGACAGTCAGAGATAGTCAGTCACTGTCAGAGGAGAACGGACAGTCAGAGATAGTCAGTCACTGTCAGAGGAGAATGGGCAGTCAGAGATAGTCACTGTCAGAGGAGAATGGACAGTTAGAGATAGTCAGTCACTGTCAGAGGAGAATGGACAGTCAGAGATAGTCAGTCACTGTCAGAGGAGAATCAACAGTCAGAGATAGTCACTGTCAGAGGATAATGGACAGTCAGAGACAGTCAGTCACTGTCAGAGAATAATGGACAGTCAGAGATAGTCAGTCAATGTCAGAGATAGTCACTGTCAGAGAAGAACGGGCAGTCAGAAATAGTCACTGCCAGAGGAGAACGGACAGTCAGAGATAGTCAGTCACTGTCAGAGGAGAATGGACAGTCAGAGATAGTCAGTCACTGTCAGAGGAGAACGGACAGTCAGAGAAAGTCAGTCACTGTCAGAGGAGAATGGACAGTCAGAGATAGTCACTGTCAGAGGAGAACGGACAGTCAGAGATAGTCAGTCACTGTCAGAGGAGAATGGACAGTCAGAGATAGTCACTGTCAGAGGAGAACGGAGAGTCAGAGATAGTCAGTCACTGTCAGAGGAGAACGGACAGTCAGAGATAGTCAGTCACTGTCAGAGGAGAATGGACAGTCAGAGATAGTCACTGTCAGAGGAGAATGGACAGTCAGAGATAGTCAGTCACTGTCAGAGGAGAACGGACAGTCAGAGATAGTCAGTCACTGTCAGAGGAGAACGGACAGTCAGAGATAGTCAGTCACTGTCAGAGGAGAATGGGCAGTCAGAGATAGTCACTGTCAGAGGAGAATGGACAGTTAGAGATAGTCAGTCACTGTCAGAGGAGAATGGACAGTCAGAGATAGTCAGTCACTGTCAGAGGAGAATCGACAGTCAGAGATAGTCACTGTCAGAGGATAATGGACAGTCAGAGACAGTCAGTCACTGTCAGAGAATAATGGACAGTCAGAGATAGTCAGTCAATGTCAGAGATAGTCACTGTCAGAGAAGAACGGGCAGTCAGAAATAGTCACTGCCAGAGGAGAATGGACAGTCAGAGAAAGTCAGTCACTGTCAGAGGAGAATGGACAGTCAGAGATAGTCACTGTCAGAGGAGAACGGACAGTCAGAGATAGTCAGTCACTGTCAGAGGAGAATGGACAGTCAGAGATAGTCACTGTCAGAGGAGAACGGAGAGTCAGAGATAGTCAGTCACTGTCAGAGGAGAACGGACAGTCAGAGATAGTCAGTCACTGTCAGAGGAGAATGGACAGTCAGAGATAGTCACTGTCAGAGGAGAATGGACAGTCAGAGATAGTCAGTCACTGTCAGAGGAGAATGGACAGTCAGAGATAGTCACTGTCAGAGAATAATGGACAGTCAGAGATAGTCACTGTCAGAGGAGAATGGACAGTCATAGATAGTCAGTCACTGTCAGAGGAGAATGGACAGTCAGAGATAGTCAGTCACTGTCAGAGGAGAATGGACAGTCAGAGATAGTCAGTCACTGTCAGAGGAGAATGGACAGTCAGAGATAGTCAGTCACTGTCAGAGGAGAATGGACAGTCAGAGATAGTCACTGTCAGAGGAGAACGGACAGTCAGAGATAGTCAGTCACTGTCAGAGGAGAATGGACAGTCAGAGATTGTCACTGTCAGAGGAGAATGGACAGTCAGAGATAGTCAGTCACTGTCAGAGGAGAATGGACAGTCAGAGATAGTCAGTCACTGTCAGAGGAGAATGGGCAGTCAGAGATAGTCACTGTAAGAGAAGAACGGACAGTCAGAGATAGTCAGTCACTGTCAGAGGAGAATGGACAGTCAGAGATAGTCACTGTCAGAGGAGAACGGACAGTCAGAGATAGTCAGTCACTGTCAGAGGAGAATGGACAGTCAGAGATAGTCAGTCACAGTATTCTAGACTGGGAGGGGGTTTACAAGGTAACAGTATTCTAGACGGGGAGGGGGTTTGAAAGGTAACAGTATTCTAGACTGGGAGGGGGTTTGAAAGGTAACAGTATTCTAGACTGGGAGGGGGTTTGAAAGGTAACAGTATTCTAGACTGGGAGGGGGTTTGAAAGGTAACAGTATTCTAGACCGGGAGGGGGTTTGAAAGGTAACAGTATTCTACACTGGGAGGGGGTTTGAAAGGTAACAGTATTCTAGACTGGGAGGGGGTTTGAAAGGTAACAGTATTCTAGACTGGGAGGGGGTTTGAAAGGTAACAGTATTCTACACTGGGAGGGGGTTTGAAAGGTAACAGTATTCTAGACTGGGAGGGGGTTTGAAAGGTAACAGTATTCTAGACTGGGAGGGGGTTTGAAAGGTAACAGTATTCTAGACCGGGAGGGGGTTTACAAGGTAACAGTATTCTACAGTGGGAGGGGGTTTGAAAGGTAACAGTATTCTAGACCGGGAGGGGGTTTACAAGGTAACAGTATTCTACACTGGGAGGGGGTTTGAAAGGTAACAGTATTCTAGACCGGGAGGGGGTTTACAAGGTAACAATATTCTAGACTGGGAGGGGGTTTGAAAGGTAACAGTATTCTAGACTGGGAGGGGGTTTGAAAGGTAACAGTATTCTAGACTGGGAGGGGGTTTACAAGGTAACAGTATTCTAGTCTGGGAGGGGGTTTGAAAGGTAACAGTATTCTAGACCGGAAGGGGGTTTACAAGGTAACAGTATTGTCGACTGGGAGGGGGTTTCCAAGGTAACAGTATTGTCGACTGGGAGGTATGAACAGTGATCTTGTACTAATACCAACCTTTCAGCATCTTCACAGCAACGTTGAGTTGTGTGTTGGGTTTCTCCTTTTCGATCCCGATGGCCTCCGCCATTACCACCTGACCGAAGCAGCCTTCTCCCAGAGGTTTACCCAACGTTAGCCTAAAACACAACCCAAACCAGTTAGCCTGCAACACAACCACAACCAGTTAGCCTGAAACACAACCATGACTAGTTAGTCTGAAACACAACCAGTTAGTCTGAAACACAACCACGACTAGTTAGCCTGAAACACAACCACAACCAGTAAGCCTGCAACACAATCACAACCAGTTAGCCTGCAACACAACCAGTTAGCCTGAAACACAATCACAACCAGTTAGCCTGAAACACAACCAGTTAGCCTGAAACACAACCAGTTAGCCTGAAACACAACCAGTTAGCCTGAAACACAACCAGTTAGCCTGAAACACAACCAGTTAGCCTGAAACACAACCACAACCAGTTAGTCTGAAACACAACCAGTTAGCCTGCAAGACAATCACAACCAGTTAGCCTGAAACACAACCAGTTAGCCTGAAACACAACAAGCTAGCCTGAAACACAACCAGTTAGCCTAAAACACAACCACAACCAGTTCTTCTGAAACACAACCAGTTAGCCTGAAACACAGCCACAACCAGTTAGTCTGAAACACAACCAGTTAGCCTGCGAGACAATCACAACCAGTTAGCCTGAAACACAACCAGTTAGCCTGAAACACAACAAGCTAGCCTGAAACACAACCAGTTAGCCTAAAACACAACCACAACCAGTTTGCCTGCAACACAATCACAACCAGTTAGCCTGAAACACAACAAGCTAGCCTGAAACACAACCAGTTAGCCTAAAACACAACCACAACCAGTTTGCCTGAAACACAACCACAACCAGTTCTTCTGAAACACAACCAGTTAGCCTGAAACACAACCACAACCAGTTTGCCTGAAACACAGCCACAACCAGTTAGTCTGAAACACAACCAGTTAGCCTGCGAGACAATCACAACCAGTTAGCCTGAAACACAACCAGTTAGCCTGAAACACAACAAGCTAGCCTGAAACACAACCAGTTAGCCTAAAACACAACCACAACCAGTTTGCCTGCAACACAATCACAACCAGTTAGCCTAAAACACAACCAGTTAGGCTGAAACACAACCAGTTAGCCTGAAACACAACCAGTTAGCCTGCAACACAACCACAACCAGTTAGCCTGCAACACAACCACAACCAGTTAGCCTGCAACACAACCACAACCAGTTAGCCTGAAACAAAACCAGTTATCCTGAAATACAACCACAACCAGTTAGCTTGCAACACAACCACAACCAGTTAGCCTAAAACACAACCAGTTAGCTTGAAACACAACCAGTTAGCCTGCAAGACAACCACAACCAGTTAGCCTGCAACACAACCACAACCAGTTAGCCTGAAACAAAACCAGTTATCCTGAAATACAACCACAACCAGTTAGCCTGCAACACAACCACAACCAGTTAGCTTGCAACACAACCACAACCAGTTAGCCTAAAACACAACCAGTTAGCTTGAAACACAACCAGTTAGCCTAAAACACAACCAGTTAGCTTGAAACACAACCAGTTAGCCTGAAATACAATCAGTTTGCCTGAAACACAACCAGTTATCCTGAAATACAACCAGTTAGCCTGAAACACAACCAGTTAGCCTGAAACACAACCAGTTAGCCTAACACACAACCAGTTAGCCTGAAACACAACCAGTTATCCTGAAACAACAACAATGACACACATGTTAAAGTGTAAAGAAACTACCAGAGAAATGTTTTAATCTGATCTGGGACAATCTTCTCTGAAGGTACACATAAAATAATCCAAAAGGTATGTTAAGGTATTCCTCTGTCTCACCTGGTCTAAGGTATGTTAAGGTATCCCTCTCTCACCTGGTCTAAGGTATGTGAAGGTATCCCTCTCTCACCTGGTCTAAGGTATGTTACGGTATCCCTCTCTCACCTGGTCTAAGGTATGTTAAGGTATCCCTCTCTCACCTGGTCTGTATGTTAAGGTATTCCTCTCTCACCTGGTCTAAGGTATGTTAAGGTATCCCTCTCTCACCTGGTCTAAGGTATGTTAAGGTATTCCTCTCTCACCTGGTCTAAGGTATGTTAAGGTATTCCTCTCTCACCTGGTCTAAGGTATGTTAAGGTATTCCTCTGTCTCACCTGGTCTAAGGTATGTTAAGGTATCCCTCTCTCACCTGGTCTAAGGTATGTTAAGGTATCCCTCTCTCACCTGGTCTAAGGTATGTTAAGGTATTCCTCTCTCACCTGGTCTAAGGTATGTTAAGGTATTCCTCTGTCTCACCTGGTCTAAGGTATGTTAAGGTATTCCTCTGTCTCACCTGGTCTAAGGTATGTTAAGGTATTTCTCTGTCTCACCTGGTCTAAGGTATGTTAATGTATCCCTCTTTCACCTGGTCTAAGGTATGTTAAGGTATCCCTCTCTCACCTGGTCTAAGGTATGTTAAGGTATCCCTCTCTCACCTGGTCTAAGGTATGTTAAGGTATTCCTCTGTCTCACCTGGTCTAAGGTATGTTAAGGTATTCCTCTGTCTCACCTGGTCTAAGGTATGTTAAGGTATCCCTCTCTCACCTGGTCTAAGGTATGTTAAGGTATTCCTCTGTCTCACCTGGTCTAAGGTATGTTAAGGTATCCCTCTGTCTCACCTGTTCCTAGAGAACTCCCATTTGGGATCTGAGGGCAGCTCCAGCTCGGAGACGTTGGCCAGCATTGGTCCATCACTGGATGACAGGCGGGCGATCCTGACTAATGGCGTGTTGGAGTTCATGGAGGAGTTAGACTCCAAGGAAACCTGCTGGGTGATAAAGAGACTGTTATAGGGATGAGCGAGAGAGAGTAGTTAGAAAGAGAAGAGGAGAGGAGTGGATATGAGATGTTACAACAGGCTGGGTGCATCTGGTTGGTTCACTCCACTGGGTGATAAAGACAGACTGTTATCGTCTCTGAAGAGGTGAGAGGAGTGTATATGAGCTGTTACAACAGGCAGGAACTGGGTCGTTCCTTTGAAAAATGGGCTCCTCTCTGAAACCTCCCGAGCCTTTTACTGGTGTACTGTAGAGGTAGTTATCTATAAAATGCCACAATGGGGTGCAGAGCGTTTTATTTTGATGCTGAAGGGTAGCCCCGCTAAAACCATTGACAATTGTATGTCGTTTTCAAGGGATTGTTAAATAAATGTTAACTATTTTAATATCAGCACCTCTTGAAGAGCATAGTCAGAACTGCAAATGTCAGATTATTCCATGTGAAACAATTTCGGACATTTAGCTCTATCAGAGTTATACAAGCAGAGCCGCTGGAAAACGAGTGTCAGGACAACATTTGCCCCAGTACTTTTCAATCTGGTGGCGCCGCCACACCACTTTCAAAGCAGCAGCACCTAATGCGTTTACCAGACACATTCATTAGTACACGTCATAGAAAAACGTTTCGCAACCATGCCTCTCAACAACTATTTTTGGTTGCACCAACACCTCGATGTTTGACTCTGCACTAAGTTGCTTTCTTCGCTCACGCTCCTCTCCTGCATGCCTGGCAGCCTGCTTCATGAGAGAACGAACACACATTTAAATTGAACCCAATGACCCAATCTATAGCTAGCTAACAAAACTACTAACGTTAGCTTTAGAGTCGCCGAGCTAGATAGCTAGCTAACATTAGCTAGTTAGGTTGATGCAATCATGCAGTCAGCAGCTAACGTTAATAATTTAGACTCACTGAATAAATATGTTTGGCACAGGACAAAGACGATGAAACGATCTGCTGCTGCTACAAAAGGGATACTGAAGTTCCTGAAAAGGTTAGTCGATCAGTTTGTTAGTCCAGTAATGTTCGTTGGCATATTATTTTATTTCCACTGCTGGTGATTATTCACAAATGCTTGTGGCACAAATTTCAACGCCTTAAAAGTAAACAACCTACAAATTCTACCACAGAGCAGTCTACACAGACAATATGAACACATTTGTCCAACCATAACAGATGGATGGATAATGTAGAAAGAGATAATTTATGGATTCCAGCACCACCATAACTTTTATCAAATACAGAGACAGGCAGCCATCATGGCATCAGTCTTTTTCAACTAGCTAGTGCATAGTGACACCTACTGATACGAACTGGTATTGCAGGTTTGGTTAGAATAGAGTGCAATAGAATGAGTTAAATTCAATCAAATCAACTTCATGAAAATGGGGATATTCTTTTTTATGAAAAATGTCAAATTAGTTTAATTAATGATTGAATTATAGGAATTTTACAGACATTCAGTTCCTACATTGAGCGCAAGGGAACCAACCTATGGTGGGCCAGATGGAGACCAGGACAACAACACAAGGTTACTGGTTTTATGACTTACACGTGAAACAAACTTTGTTACGGAGTCTACTGTCTATAGTGATAAATGTAACCCTGTCTTGTTACAGCCTACTGTCTATAGTGTTAAATGTAACCCTGTCTTGTTACAGCCTACTGTCTATAGTATTAAATGTAACCCTGCCTTGTTACAGTCTACTGTCTATAGTGTTACATGTAACCCTGTCTTGTTACTGTCTATAGTGTTAAATGTAACCCTGTCTTGTTACAGTCTACTGTCTATAGTGTTAAATGTAACCCTGTCTGTTACAGTCTACTGTCTATAGTGTTAAATGTAACCCTGTCTTGTTACAGTCTACTGTCTATAGTGATAAACGTAACCCTGTCTTGAAACAGTCTACAGTTTATAGTGTTAAATGTAACCCTGCCTTGTTACAAAGTATATAAATAACAGTTTAATCAAAACTCTGCATTTAACACATTTACCAACGTCTTATTCTTTCCTGTCTCAACTTTTTTCATTCAACTTTTTCGCTCCGGACGCTTAATCTGGAAAAAAGTTAGGTAGTAACATTAACACTATGCCATCTAATTGCAGTTGCTTTACTTATAATATACAGGAGCTTTATGGCGAGGATAGCCGAGTTGCAAGCCCAGCTTCAGATGCAATCGTTAGGCAAGGGCAATTTAAGTGTAGGAAAGGATGAAACAGCATCTGTGCCACCAGTAAGTACAGATAGTAGTTTAAATCCCCCCCGCACAGTCCCCACAGCTGGACAATTTCCTCAAGGCTTCTGGAAAGAAATGCTGTCAGTATTCTCAACCGGTGTCACTCATTTCAACCGATTCTCCCCATTAAGCAACCAGTTCTCCCTGAGCCTTCTCAGGTCTCTCCTCCACCTGTTACGGGGTCTGACACACTGAAGCCTGCCACCACGAGCTCTGACAAATTGATCATACACTGATTACCATGGGGCAGGGCTACCGACGTAAAGGCTAAAACTGACGAGTGTAGAGAGTATAGGGATATTGTTATCCACGTCGGCACCAACAATGTTAGGATGAAATAGTCAGAGGTCACCAAGGGCAACAGAGCTTCAGCGTGTAAATCAGCTAGAAAGATGTGTCGGCATCGAGTAATTGTCTCTGGCCCCCTCCCAGTCAGGGGGAGTGATGAGTTCTACATCAGTCTCACAACTCAATCGCTTGTTGAAAACTGATTTTTGCCCTTCCCAAAAGATAGAATTTGCAGATAATTGGCACACTTTCTGGGACTCACCAACAAACATGACCAAGCCTGGTCTGCTGAGAAGTGACGGACTCCATCCTAGCTGGAGGGGTTCTCTCATCTTATCAATGAACATAGACAGGGCTCTAACTTCTCTAGCTCCACAATGAGATAGGGTGCAGGCCAGGCAGCAGGCTGTTAGTGTGCCACTAGCACAGGCAGTGTAGTCAGCTCAGCTATCCCCATTGAGACGTGTCTGTGCTTCGATCTAGGTCTGCCTAAACTAAACATGGCGGTGTTCGCCTTAGCAATCTCACTGGAATAAAGACCTCCTCCATTCCTGTCATTATTGAAAGAGATTGTGATTATACATCACATCTTAAAATAGGACTACCTAATGTTAGATCCCTCACTTCAAGACAGATTGTCAATGAACAAATCACTGATCATAAACATGATGTGATTGGCCTGACTGAAACAAGGCTCAAGCCTGATGAATTTACTACGTTAAATGAGGCCTCTCCTCCTGGTTACACTAGACTCTCTTGAAAAAGCCAAAATTTGACCTTGACCCAGAAAATATAAAAAACTATCGGCCTATATCGAATCTTCCATTCCTCACTGCTGTTGCGCAGTAACTCACTGCCTTCCTGAAGACAAACAATGTTCACGAAATGCTTCAGTCTGGTTTTAGACCCCATCATAGCACTGAGACTGCACTTGTGAAGGTGGTGAATTACCTTTTAATGGCGTCAGACCGAGGCTCTGCATCTGTCCTTGTGCTCCTAGACCTTAGTGCTGCTTTTGATACCATCGATCACCACATTCTTTTGGAGAGATTGGAAACCCAAATAGGTCTACACGGACAAGTTCTGGCCTGGTTTAGGTCTTATCTGACGGAATGATATCAGTTTGTCTCTGTGAATGGTGTGTTATCTGACAAATCAACTGTAAATTTCAGGTGTTCCTCAAGGTTCCGTTTTAGGACCACTATTGTTTTCACTATATATTTTACCTCTTGGGGATGTCATTCGAAAACATAAAGTTAACTTTCACTGCTATGCGGATGACACACAGCTGTACATTTCAATGAAACATGGATACATTTTTCTGCATCATTTTGGACAGAAAGTTTCTGATTTTTGCAATGTTACGTAGATGGAAAAAAGCTGTCCTTGAAACAGGCTTGATATGTTCGTCAAAAGAGAGATCAGGGTCCAGAGTAACGCAGAGGTCCTTCACATTTTAATTTGAGACGACTGTACAACCATCAAGATGAATTGTCAGATTCAACAGAAGATCTCTTTGTTTCTTGGGACCTAGACCTTTGCAGCCATCCACTTCCTTATATCTGAAACACAGGCTTCTAGCGATGGCAATTTTGGGGCTTCTAGGTTAGACTACTGCAATGCTCTACTTTCCAGCTACCCAGATAAAGCACTAAATAAACTTCAGTTAGTGCTAAATACGGCTGCTAGAATCCTGACTAGAACCCCCAAAAATTATCATATTACTCCAGTGCTAGCCTCCCTACACTGGCTTCCTGTTAAGGCAAGGGCTGATTTCAAGGTTTACTGCTAACCTACAAAGCATTACATGGGCTTGCTCCTACCTATCTTTCCGATTTGGTCCTGCCGTACATACCTACACATACACTATGGTCACAAGATGCAGGCCTCCTTCCTGTTCCTAGAATTTCTAAGCAAACAGCTGGAGGCAGGGCTTTCTCCTATAGAGCTCAATTTTTATGGAATGGTCTGCCTACCCATGTGAGAGACGCAGACTCGGTCTCGACCTTTAAGTCTTTACTGAAGACTCATCTCTTCAGTGGGTCATAGGATTGAGTGAGTCTGGCCCAGGAGTGTGAAGGTGAACGGAAAGGCTCTGGAGCAACGAACCGCCCTTGCTGTCTCTGCCTGGCCGGTTCCCCTCTCTCCACTGGGATTCTCTGCCTCTAACCCTATTACAGGGGCTGAGTCACTGGCTTACTGGTGCTCTTCCATGCCGTCCCTAGGAGGGGTGCGTCACTTGAGTGGGTTGAGTCACTGACATGATCTTCCTGTCTGGGTTGGCGCCCCCCCTTGGGTTGTGCCGTGGCAGAGATATTTGTGGGCTATACTCGGCCTTGTCTCAGGATGGTAAGTTGGTGGTTGAAGATATCCCTCTAGTGGTGTGGGGACTGTGCTTTGGCAAAGTGGGTGGGGTTATATCCTGCCTGTTCGGCCCTGCCCGGGGGTATCATTGGTGGGGCCACAGTGTCTCCTGACCCCTCCTGTCTCAGCCTCCAGTATTTATGCTGCAGTAGTTTATGTGTCGGGGGGCTAGGGTCAGTCTGTTATATCTGGAGTACTGTCTTATCCGGTGTCCTGTGTGAATTTAAGTATGCTCTCTCTAATTCTCTCTTTCTCTCTTTCTTTCTCTCTCTCGGAGGACCTGAGCCCTAGGACCATGACTCCTTGCTGTCCCCAGTCCACCTGGCCGTGCTGCTGCTCCAGTTTCAACTGTTCTGCTTGCGGCTATGGAACCCTGACCTGTTCACCGGACAAGATACCTGCTGTTTTCAACTCTCTAGAGACAGCAGGAGCGGTAGAGATACTCTTAATGATCGGCTATGAAAAGCCAACTGACATTTACTCCTGAGGTGCTGACCTATTGCACCCTCGACAACTACTGTGATTATTATTATTTGACCATGCTGGTCATTTATGAACATCTTGGCCAAGTTCTGTTATAATCTCCACCCGGCACAGCCAGAAAAGGACTGGCCACCCCTCATAGCCTGGTTCCTCTCTAGGTTTCTTCCTAGGTTTTGGCCTTTCTAGGGAGTTTTTCCTAGCCACCGTGCTTCTACACCTGCATTGCTTGCTGTTTGGGGTTTTAGGCTGGGTTTCTGTACAGCACTTTGAGATATCAGCTGATGTAAGACGGGCTATATAAATACATTTGATTTGATTTGATCCCCCGCGCATCTGGCTAAGGCAGAGGTTTTGTTAACATTTCCGACAGCAAGTAATAATAAAATGTAAAAAAGACAGTGTTTTCAACTTTTGAGCTTTTAGTCATGAAATCTATGCAGCCTTTTCATTGGGACAACAGATTTCTAAGGGACTTGTTTGCAGTTCCTACGGCTTCCAGTGGATGTCACCAGTCTTTGGAAATTGGTTGAGGTTATGTAACGAGTATTACCGAAGGTGGCCTCCCTTCCTGTTCGAGTGGCGCTCGGCGGTCGTCGTCGCCGGTCTACTAGCTGCCACCGATCCCTTTTTCCTTTTCGTTTGGTTTTGTCTAATTGATTTCACCTGTTTATTGTTTGGTTGTTAGGGTGGTGTTATTTAAGTTCGTTTAGCCCGTTTCTGTTTGTGCGGGCTTGTCTCTCTGTTTGTGTATGAGGTTGTTATTTTCACGTTGGGGTTTTTCCACAGTCTGGATTTATTTTCCAGTGTGTACTTTATTCAAGTCGGATTTTTACGCCAAATGTTTTTGACGTTACCAGTTGTTCATCTGGTTGGACATTAAAGAGTGGTTTTCCCCATTACCTTTGCTCTCTGCGCCTGACTCCTTTCAATTGTCCTCATTGAACGTAACAGAAGCCCGCACCCACATATGGAGCCAGCAGGAGCAGCGACCACCCCTCTCCCCACGATGGAGGAGAGAGTCCTTCATCACACGTCCATCCTCCATCGCATCGGATCAGCTATGGATCTTATGATGGAGAGGATGGATCGTTGGGAGAGGAGTGGTCTCCCTACTAACCCACCTACCCTCCCTCCAGCAACTATACCATCTCCTCCAGCGGGATCCGGTACCAGCGCCTTGCGTATTACGCCTCCAAGCCAGTACGATGGAGCGGCGGCGGGGTGCCAGGGATTCCTGCTACAATTAGATCTATACCTGGCCACCGTCCGACCAGCTCCCTCGGACGAAGAGAGCGTGAGTGTCCTCGTCTCCTGCCTGACGGGTAGAGCCCTAGAGTGGGCCAATGCGGTCTGGAACGGGGCCGACTCAGCGAGGGGCCACTACCCGGAGTTCACCCGCCGTTTTCGGGCCGTGTTCGATCACCCTCCAGATGGCCGAGCGGTGGGTGAGAGATTGTTCTATCTACGACAGGGGACGAGGAGCGCGCAGGACTTCGCGCTGGATTTCCGGACCTTGGCCGCTGGAGCAGGGTGGAACGACAGGGCCCTGATAGACCATTACAGGTGTAGCCTGAGAGAGGACGTCCGCAGAGAGCTGGCTTGTCGGGACACTACGCTAAGTTTGGATGAACTAATAGACATGTCTATCCGGTTAGACCATCTGCTAGCTGCTCGCGGACGTTCTGAAAGGGTCCTGTCCGTTCCATCTCCTGACCCTCCTGCTCCTATCCCGATGGAGCTAGGAGGGGCAGCATCTAGGGAGATCGGAGGAGGCTCCTCCTGTACCAGTTGTGGCCGAAGAGGGCACACTTCCGGTCGGTGCTGGAGGAGTTCATCTGGGAATCGAGAGGGCAGGCAGAACACTCCTCGGTCACCTCAGGTGAGTCAGCACCACACTCTCCCAGAGCTTCCTGTTGGTCACATGTTTTTGTTAATATGTTTCCTTAAATTTTTTCCCTCTCTCCAGCATAAGGCGCTAGTCGATTCAGGCGCAGCTGGGAACTTTATAGATCGCGGACTCGCTCAAAGGTTGAGGATTCCGTTAGTTAAGGTAGACCCCCCTTTCCCTGTGCACTCCTTAGATAGTCGACCGTTAGGGTCAGGGCTGGTCAGGGAGGCCACAATTCCTTTGGAGATGATTACGCAGGGGAATCATAAGGAACGGATTAGTCTGTTTCTTATCGATTCACCTGCGTTTCCGGTGGTGCTGGGGATTCCCTGGCTGGCTATTCACAATCCGACGATTTCGTGGAAACAGGGAGCTCTACAGGGGTGGTCTGATGAGTGTTCAGGCAGGTGTGTAGGAGTTTCCATCGGTGCGACAACGGTGGAGAGTCCAGACCAGGTTTCCACCGTGCGCATTCCCGCTGAGTATGCCGATTTGGCTATCGCTTTCAGTAAAAGGAAGGCGACCCAATTACCACCCCATCGACACGTGGATTGCGTGATAAACCTCCAGGTAAACGCTGCACTTCCCAGGAGTCATGTGTATCCTTTGTCCCAGGAGGAGACGTTGGCTATGGAGACATATGTCACGGAAGCTCTTGGACAGGGATTCATTCGGCCCTCCATGTCACCCGTCTCCTCGAGTTTCTTTTTTGTGAAGAAAAAGGATGGTGGGTTGCGTCCGTGTATTGATTATCGTGATCTCAATTCCATCACGGTGGGTTTTAGTTACCCACTACCTCTCATCGCTACGGCGATGGAATCATTCCACGGAGCACGGTTCTTCACGAAACTGGATCTCAGGAGCGCGTATAATCTGGTGCGTATTCGGGAGGGAGATGAGTGGAAAACCGCGTTTAGTACTACATCGGGCCATTATGAGTACCTCGTCATGCCGTACGGGTTAAAGAATGCTCCAGCGGTCTTTCAATCCTTTGTTGACGAGATTCTCAGAGACCTGCACGGACAGGGTGTGGTGGTGTATATTGATGATATTTTGATCTACTCCGCTACACGAGCCGCGCATGTGTCTCTGGTGCGCAAGGTTCTTGGGCGACTGCTGGAGCATGACCTGTACGTGAAGGCGGAGAAATGTGAGTTTTCTAAACAAGCCGTTTCCTTCCTGGGTTATCGCATTTCCAGCTCGGGGGTGGATATAGGGGGTGACCGCGTAAAAGCCGTGCGTAATTGGCCGACTCCGACCACGGTAAAAGAGGTGCAGCGGTTCTTAGGGTTTGCCAATTACTACCGGAGGTTTATCCGGGGTTTTGGTCAGGTAGCAGCCCCTATTACCTCACTGCTGAAGGGGGGGCCGGTGCGTTTGCAGTGGTCAGCAGAGGCGGACAGAGCCTTCTGTAGGTTGAAGGTGCTGTTTACCGAGGCGCCAGTGTTGGCGCATCCGGACCCTTCTTTGGCGTTTATAGTAGAGGTGGACGCATCCGAGGCTGGGGTTGGAGCGGTGCTCTCACAGCGCTCGGGTGTGCCACCAAAACTCCGCCCTTGTGCTTTTTTTTCGAAAAAACTCGGGCCAGCGGAGCGGAATTATGATGTGGGGGATAGGGAGTTGTTGGCTATGGTTAAAGCCCTGAAGGTGTGGAGACACTGGCTTGAGGGGGCTAAGCACCCTTTCCTCATCTGGACTGACCACCGTAACCTGGAGTATATCCGATCAGCTAAGAGACTGAATCCGCGTCAGGCAAGGTGGGCCATGTATTTCACCAGATTTCGTTTTACGATCTCGTATCGACCAGGTTCCCTCAACACTAAGGCCGACGCGCTGTCTCGCCTCTATGACTCAGAGGAGCGGTCCATCGATCCTACTCCCATCATTCCGGCGGCCAAGTTGGTGGCACCGATAGTATGGGAGGTGGACGCGGACATCGAGCGGGCGTTAAGGGAGGAACCTGCGCCTCCACAGTGCCCGGAGGGGCGTAGGTATGTACCGCTCGCTGTTCGTGATCAATTGATTCGATGGGCTCATGGTATACTCTCGTCAGGTCACCCGGGTATTTCGAGGACAGTGCGAGGTCTTAGGGGGAAGTACTGGTGGCCCACCTTGGAGAGGGATGTGCGATTCTATGTCTCTTCCTGTTCGGTGTGCGCTCAGAGTAAGGCTCCTAGGCACCTGCCTCGAGGGAAGTTACAACCCCTCCCCGTTCCACAACGGCCGTGGTCCCATCTTTCGGTGGATTTTCTGACTGACTTACCTCCATCTCAGGGGAACACTACGATCCTGGTCGTTGTGGATCGGTTCTCTAAGTCCTGCCGTCTTATCCCGTTGCCCGGTCTCCCTACGGCCCTGCAGACTGCGGAGGCATTATTTACCCATGTCTTCCGGCACTACGGGGTGCCCGAGGATATTGTTTCTGATCGGGGTCCCCAGTTCACTTCCAGAATATGGAAGGCGTTTATGGAGCATTTGGGGGTCTCGGTCAGCCTTACATCGGGGTATCACCCGGAGAGTAATGGGCAGGTGGAGAGAGTGAACCAGGAGGTGGGTAGGTTTCTGCGGTCGTATTGCCAGGACCGGCCAGGGGAGTGGTCAAGATACATCCCCTGGGCAGAGATTGCTCAGAACTCACTAAGCCACTCCTCTACCAACATGTCACCATTTGAGTGTGTGTTGGGGTATCAGCCGGTTCTGGCACCATGGCATCAGAGTCAGACCGAGGCTCCTGCGGTGGAGGAGTGGGTACAGCGCTCTAAGGAGACTTGGAGAGCCGTCCAGGAGTCTCTGCGTCAGGCGAGTAGACGGCAGAAGAAGAGCGCTGACCGTCACCGCAGTGAGGCCCCCGTGTTTGCACCGGGGGATAGGGTCTGGCTCTCGACCCGAAACCTGCCCCTCCGCTTGCCCTGCCGGAAGCTGGGTCCGCAGTGTGTAGGGCCATTTAAAGTCCTGAGGAGAATAAATGAGGTGTGTTACCGATTGTTACTTCCTTCGTATTATCGTATTAACCCCTCATTTCATGTGTCTCTCCTCAGGCCGGTGGTAGCTGGTCCCATGCAGGAAGGTGAGGTTCCGGAGGTCCCTCCACCCCCTCTGGATATAGAGGGGTCCCCGGCGTACAGGATAAGGTCCATTCTGGATTCCAGACGCCGGGTGAGGGGCCTGCAGTACCTCGTGGACTGGGAGGGGTACGGTCCGGAGGAGAGGTGCTGGGTCCCGGTGGGGGATATATTGGATCCATCTATGCTGAGAGAGTTCCATCGCCTCCATCCGGATCGCCCTGCGCCTCGGCCCCCGGGTCGTCCTCGAGGCCGGCGTCGGCGCGCTGCGGGAGCTGCGCGTCAGGAGGGGGGTACTGTAACGAGTATTACCGAAGGTGGCCTCCCTTCCTGTTCGAGTGGCGCTCGGCGGTCGTCGTCGCCGGTCTACTAGCTGCCACCGATCCCTTTTTCCTTTTCGTTTGGTTTTGTCTAATTGATTTCACCTGTTTATTGTTTGGTTGTTAGGGTGGTGTTATTTAAGTTCGTTTAGCCCGTTTCTGTTTGTGCGGGCTTGTCTCTCTGTTTGTGTATGAGGTTGTTATTTTCACGTTGGGGTTTTTCCACAGTCTGGATTTATTTTCCAGTGTGTACTTTATTCAAGTCGGATTTTTACGCCAAATGTTTTTGACGTTACCAGTTGTTCATCTGGTTGGACATTAAAGAGTGGTTTTCCCCATTACCTTTGCTCTCTGCGCCTGACTCCTTTCAATTGTCCTCATTGAACGTAACAGGTTATTCCTTTGTGTAATGAAGAAGTACGGCCATCGTAAATGAGGGTCACATGAAGTAAATTGTTTGAGAGAGGCACGCTACCAAAAAAGTTGCGTCAGTTTGTTTTCTTTTTGTATTGAACACAGATCATCCCGTCTTCAAATTGATCGATTATTAACGTTTAAAAATACCTAACGTTGTATTACAAAAGTAGTTTGAAATGTTTTGGTAAAGTTTACATGTAACTTTTGATATATTTTGTAGTGACGTTGCGCAAGTTGGAAGCTGTGTTTTTCTGGATGAAACGCGCCAAATAAATTGACATTTTGGATATATATCGACGGAATTAATCGAACAAAAGGACCATTTGTGATGTTTATGGGACATATTGTAGTGCCAACAAAAGAATTTCGTCAAAGGTAAGGCATGAATTATATTTTTATTTCTGCGTTTTGTGTCGTGCCTGCAGTGTTGAAATATGTTACTCTCTTTGTTTACTGTTGTGCTATCATCAGATAATAGCATCTTATACTTTCACCGAAAAGCCATTTTGAAATCTGACATGTTGGCTGGATTCACAACGAGTGTAGCTTTAATTTGGTATCTTTCATGTGTGATTTAATGAAAGTTTGATTTTTATATCATTTTATTTGAAATGGCGCTCTGTATTTTCCCTGGCTATTGGCCCAGAGAGGTTAATCACTTTTTATAGCTACTGTTTACAGTCCTCCTGGGCCGTATACAATGTTCCTGACAGAGTTCCCTGAAATCCTTCTGGACCTCATAGTCACGATAGATAATATTTAAATGTTTTGGTGACTTCAATATTCACATGGAAAAGTCCACAGACCAACTCCTAAAGGCTTATGAGCCATCATCGACTCAGTAGGTTTTGTCCAACATCTCTCCGGACCTACGCGTTGCCACAGTCATTCCCTGGATCTAGTTTTGTCCCGTGGAATAAATATTGTGGAACTAAATGTTTTTCCTCATAATCCTGGACTATCGGACCACCATCTTATTACGTTTGCAATCGCAAAATAATCTTCTTAGAGCCCAACAAAGGATTATCAAAAGTCACGCTATAAATTCTCGGACAACCCAAAGATTCCTAGATGCCCTTCCAGAATCCCTCCACCTACTCCAAGAACGTTGGAGAACAAAAATCGGTTAACCACCTACAGTTGAAGTCGGAAGTTTACATATACTTAGGTTGGAGTCAATTGAACTCGTTTTTCAATCACTCCCCACATTTCTTGTTAACAAACTAAAGTTTTGACAAGTCGGTTAGGACATCTACTTTGTGCATGACACAAGTAATTTTTCCAACAATTGTTTACAGACAGATTATTTCACTTATAATTCACTGTATAACAATTCCAGTGGGTCAGAAGTTTACATACACTAAGTTGACTGTGCCTTTAAACAGCTTGGAAAATGATGTCATGGCTTTATAAGCTTCTGATAGGCTAATTGACATAATTTGAGTCATGAAAAAGCCAGACTACGGTTTGCAACTGCACATCGGGACAAATATCGTAACTTTTTAGAGAACTGTCCTCTGGTCTGATGAAACAAAAATAGAACTGTTTGGCCATAATGACCATCGTTATGTTTGGAGGAAAAAGGGGGAGGCTTGCAAGCCAAAGAACACCATCCCAACTGTGAAGCACGGGGGTGACAGCATCATGTTGTGGGGGTGCTTTGCTGCAGGAGGGACTGGTGCACTTCACAAAATAGATGGCATCATGGGGGAGGAAAATGATGTGGATATATTGAAGCAACATCTCAAGACATCAGTCAGGAAGTTAAAGCTTGGTCGCAAATGTGTCTTCCAAATGGACAATGACCCCAAGCATACATCCAAAGTTGTGGCAAAATGGCTTAACTTATTATGGATCATTGGGACGCTAACGTCCCCCCTGGACAACATCCGGTGAAATTGCAGAGCGCCAAATTCAAATTACAGAAATATTAATACTAAACATTCATGAAAATACAAGTGTTATACATCATTTAAAAGCTTTACTTCTTGTTAATCCAGCCACATTGTCAGATTTCAAAAAGGCTTTACGGCGAAAGTACACCATGCGATTATCTGAGGACAGCGCCCCGCACACAAAAGCATTACATACATTTTCCAACCAAGCAGGTGCGTCACGAAAGTTAGAAAAAGCGATAAAATAAATCGCTTACCTTTGAAGATCTTCATCTGGTTGCAATCAGGGTCCCAGCTACATAACAAATGGTCCTTTTGTTCAATAAAGTCCTTCTTTATATCCCCAAAAAGTATGTTTCATTGGCGCGCTAGACTCAGTAATCCACCGGTTTCCCTCGTTCAAAATGCATACAAATGAATCCCGTAAGTTACCAATAAACTTCTTCCAAACATATCAAACAACATTCTTAATCAATCCTCAGGTACCCTATTATGTAAATAAACAATAACATTTAAGACGGAGAATACCGGAGATAAATAAACTCTTAAAGAAACTCTTTCTAAAGACTGTTGACATCTAGTGGAAGCCCTAGGAACTGCAATCTCAGCCATTGTATTCAGATGTGAGCTGAAAAAAAATAATTCTGGATGGATTGTCTTCGGGTTTTCGCCTGCCATATAAGTTCTGATATACTCACAGACATTATTTTAACAGTTTTGGAAACTTTAGAGTGTTTCCTATCCAATACTACCAATTATATGCATATCCTAGCTTCTGGGCCTGAGTAATAGGCAGTTTACTTTGGGCACGCTTTCATCCGGACGTGAAAATTCCGCCCCCTACCCAAGAGAGGTTAAGAGGCCATGACTATTTCTGTGAATTTGTCAAGAGATGCAGGATTTAAAAACTTGAGTGTCTCCATTGATCCTAGGTCCTGGCACTTCTGTGCAGACTCAGGACAACTGAGCTGTGACGAAATACGCAGATTCAAAGAGGAGTATGTAATTTTCTTGCTAATGATCATCAAATCAAATCAAATGTATTTATTTATAGAATTGAAATATATTTATAGAATGTAACCAGAATCCATGGGAGTGTACAGACTGAGTCAACATGGAGTTAATCACTAGACATATAAAAACAGAACGTAAGTAGAATCCACGGGAGTGTACAGACTGGGTCAACATGGAGTTAATCACTAGACATGTAAAAACAGAACGTAAGCAGAATCCACGGGAGTGTACAGACTGGGTCAACATGGAGTTAATCACTAGACATATAAAAACAGAACGTAAGTAGAACATGTGTACCGTAATTAATTAACACCACAAGCCATGTATCTGTGATATGAACATATGTTTGTACTAATCAAGTATTATTAGAAGAGCACTTATATTAGGAAATTATATATGCAATAAATGTATTATTTTTTGTATTAACACTATGGCGCCGCCACCAATATAATTTAAACTGAGCAGATGTGGGCGTTAACAAGCAAGAATTGAGACAGAAAGAGAATTGTGGCGAGAGGCCAAGGGGTGTTACTCATCTACATAGAGGGGAGTGACCATGTGTGTTATCTGAAGGTGGAAACCTATAAAGCCTGAGGTCTGTAACAATACAATTCAGTTGTTCCATGGAATTGCTCGTGTTAGTCGAGTTAGTGTGTGTGCGTGCTCGGCTTCTGTTACTGTTGTAATAAAGTGTTTTTGAATTTACCATTTCCGGTATCCGAGAAATATTTCATTCAATATTTCCACGACACGTGTCGAAAGCGTTCCACAGGGATGATGGCCCATGTTGACTCCAATGCTTCCCACGGTTGTTTTCAAGTTGGCTGGATGTCATTTGGGTGGTGGACCATTCTTGATACACACAGGAAAGTGAGTGTGAAAAACCCAGCAGTGTTGCAGTTCTTGACACCAACTGATGCGTCTGGCACCTACTTCTGTTGGGTTCACCTTGGGGTCATGATAGGGGCTGTACCAAATGTTTGAGGTATTATAATAATTGATTATTCTTATGTTGTATTAATAGAAGGGGAAGGGTTATAAGACCCCCCCCCCTTACATTTCTAGGGTCCTAGACTACAGATTAACAATATGTATATGTAACGAACGTCGTCGGGTGAAGGAGAAGAGGACCAAGGTGCAGCGTGGTAAGTATTCATAATACGTATTTTTAATAAATAAGAACACTCTCACAAAAACAACAACACGACAAACGAACAGTTCTGTGACGAAAAACACTAAACAGAAAATAATCACCCACAACTCAAAGTGGGAAAACAGACTACCTAAGTATGGTTCTCAATCAGAGACAACGATAGACAGCTGCCTCTGATTGAGAACCACACACGGCCAAACACAAAGAAATAGACAACATAGAACACCAGACATAGAATGCCCACCCAAACTCACGCCCTGACCAACCAAAATAGAGACATAAAAAGGATCTCTACGGTCAGGGCGTGACAGTATATGCATTATAAGGTTTAATATTGTTCCACAGTTATTTTCTATTTTCTGCTTCTTATAAAAAAACGGTCTGAGAGACGCGTCAAAGATAAAAGAGATGCATAGACACAGAACTCTGCAGGGGAGTGAAAGAGATAAGAGACTAGTCAGACATTCCACTATAAATCAACTAGGGGAGTGGACATTTACTGCTGAGTCTTTAGATAACACTGAAACTCTTGTTTGTATAGCTGTGTAGGCATGGGTTTGGTCTCATGAGTAGAAGGTAATGACATAGGCAGTGACATCATTAAGATATGACTGCAGGCATTATAAAACAACTTGTACCCTTTACTATTGTGCAGAACTTACTCGGAAACATGCGTGCTATGTTCCTGTTGTCAACTTCTGTCTGCAATTGCATTAATATATGAATGATTGATTTACTTAAAGATATTGTCTGAATGCTAATTTCACCATTGAGCCAATGATTGACAAGAAACAAGGAACGAACCCCAACACTTCCATACCCCTTTCAAAGGCACTTAAATTTTCTGTCTTGCTCGTTCACCCTCTGAATGGCAGACATGCACAATCCATGTCTCAATTGTCTCAAGGCTTAAAAATCCCTCTTTAACGTGTCTCCTCCCCTTCATCTACACTGATTGAAGTGGATTTGACAAGTGACATCAATAACGGATCGTAGCTTTCACCTGGATTCACCTGATCAGTCTACAGTACATTCGAAAAGTATTCAGACCCCTTGACTTTTTCGACATTTTGTTACGTTACAGCCTTATTCTAAAATGGATTAAAACGGGGGTTTTTACTCATCAATCTACACACAATACCCCATAATGACAAAGCAAAAACTGGTTTTTAGAAATTTCTGCAAATGTATAATATATATTTTTTAAATTAAATATCACATTTACATAAGTATTCAGACCCTTTACTCAGTACTTTGTTGAAGCATTCTATATTCTATATTATATTCTATACACATGATCAAGGGATACTACAGTGTGTAGTATAGTATTATACAGTATACTACTGTTTACTATAGAATTCTATAGTAAGTTCTGTAGTATTCCATAGTAAACAGTAGTATTTTTTAATGTGGGTTTTGCTGCACCACAGTCTGTAGAATTTCGTCCCTACGCATTCATTACCTACAATATATTTTTGCAACAGAGTGCCATCTGCACTGTTTTTTAGTTATCTGACTATTCTCTCATTGATTTCATTGACTTATTTCAGCCCATTTGAGTTTGGGTTTTCATGATAGTTTTCTAATGATGGCGGGACATATTATTCTGTTTTAATATTACTCCTGAATCACTATGATAAATATAATAGTTTTTCTTCTGTATATTTTTACCAGAGCTGAGATTTACTTTGAAGTTCAAAGTGTAGGAATAGGCCTACAGGTGAAATCAGTCATTGATACAGACATGGTGGCATAGGAGGAAGACTGGAACACTTTGAACCAAGAGGTTGTGTAATGAAACTAGTGTGCCCTGGGTAAAATGTTTTATTGGGTGGACGTTTCTTTGAAACCATCAGGTGATCTGCAGAGCCCTATGGACAGCCATATTCCCTATATGTAGGTTTCTTCTAACCCTTTCTACTACAGATAATAATACGATTAGGTTCATTCTTTACATTAAATACTTGTGGTCTTGATAAATTCAACTGGTTGTTGACAGTATGGAACACAATACTGGGAGTTTAGAAGGGAGACACTCAAACTGTTATTCCATAGGATCCACACTATGCAGCTGTTGGAAGAGCACATTTATCTCTGGCTGTCCACTGGGGCGTATTCATTACGCTGATTCTGTTGCGAAACGTTTCTTGAGTTTCAGAAGCAAACAGAACGAAACGGAGAGGGACCTACCTGAATGTGTCTAACAGAAACCCTCCTTCTGCTCTGTTTGCTTCCATTTGGTTCGCAAAAACAATGATTGATAGGCAGCTTAAACTTCTTCAATTCAACCATTATTGGGTTAAAATACACATACTGTATACATTTGTGAACAGCCATCCTGAACAACCACAATCTGTAAGGAGCAAATAGCTAAATGAGAGAGCAGCAGTGTGAGTCACATCAATGCGCTATGTAGATAGTAATAACACATCATATCCTATTGGCCCGTAGGCTACACCACTGCTGTCGTCCTTACCTTCAAGTGTTTATTCAAGTTGGATAATCTGCCGACAGCAGTCGCACCATTGGAAGAAATAGCTTGGCCTGTAGCATACTAAAGCCTATTCCTGCTCTTTTCCCACATTCCATTAAACACATTTGGTGTGTCGTCAGACTCGCTCAGGCGGACCTAACTTGGCCTTTTTTCAATGCTGATTTGAATGTCATTGAGAAAATAGAAAGGTGTCAAAGACTCTTTTCACAAACATTCTTTCTGAATTTAAAAGTAATCCGAGAAGTAATCAGCCAGTTTTTCAAAAGTATCTGTAATCTGATTACAATATTTTTGCTGGTAACGGATTACCGTAACAGTTACTCCCCAACCCTGTGTCACTACATAGGGAATACGGCTGTCCATTAGGCTCTGCTCCAACCCTGTGTCACTACATAGGCTGTCCATTAGGCTCTGCTCCAACCCTGTGTCACTACATAGGGAATACGGCGGTCCATTAGGCTCTGCTCCAACCCTGTGTCACTACATAGGCTGTCCATTAGGCTCTGCTCCAACCCTGTGTCACTACATAGGGAATACGGCTGTCCAGAAGGCTCTGCTCCAACCCTGTGTCACTACATAGGGAATATTTATTTATTTATTTATTTTACCGTTATTTTACCAGGTAAGTTGACTGAGAACACGTTCTCATTTGCAGCAACGACCTGGGGAATAGTTACAGGGGAGAGGAGGGGGATGAATGAGCCAATTGTAAACTGGGGATTATTAGGTGACCGTGATGGTTGAGGGCCAGATTGGGAATTTAGCCAGGACACCGGGGTTAACACCCCTACTCTTACGATAAGTGCCATGGGATCTTTAATGACCTCAGAGAGTCAGGACACCCGTTTAACGTCCCATCCGAAAGACGGCACCCTACACAGAGCAGTGTCCCCAATCACTGCCCTGGGGCATTGGGATCTTTGTTTAGACCAGAGGAAAGAGTGCCTCCTACTGGCCCTCCAACACCACTTCCAGCAGCACCTGGTCTCCCATCCAGGGACTGACCAGGACCAACCCTGCTTAGCTTCAGAAGCAAGCCAGCAGTGGTAACAGGGTGGTATGCCTGTTCATAGGGCTCTGCTCCAAAGTAGTGCACTATATAGGGAACATGACTGTTCATAGGGCTCTGCTCCAAAGTAGTGCACTATATAGGGAACATGACTGTTCATAGGGCTCTGCTCCAAAGTAGTGCACTATATAGGGAACATGACTGTTCATAAGGCTCTGCTGCAAAGTAGTGGACTATATAGGGAACATGACTGTTCATAGGGCTCTGCTCCAAAGTAGTGCACTATATAGGGAACATGACTGTTCATAGGGCTCTGCTCCAAAGTAGTGCACTATATAGGGAACATGACTGTTCATAGGGCTCTGCTCCAAAGTAGTGCACTATATAGGGAACATGATGCCATTAGGGACACATCCATAATGTATACAGTAATAGAGACAGAGAGGAAGGTTTAAGGTTTGAAGGTTTAAAGGTTTGCTGGAAATCTTGTGTCTACTTTCTGTTACCTGTCTCTTAAAGGGGAACTTAGACAGTTTCTGGATGGGCGGGGAGGGCAGGGTATCCTGGGTAGACATCCTCATACGACAGAGGATGATGATGACGACGCACAGGATGAACAGCACGCAGCCCGTCACGTGGATCAAGATGTCAGCATAGTCATCCTCCTTGTCACTATCCTCCAGCACTGGGAGAGATCAGGGGTTAGAGGTCAGGGGTTAGAGGTTAAGGGTTAGAGGTTAGATGTTAGGGGTTAGATGTTAGGGGTTAGATGTTAGGGGTTAGAGGTCAGGGGTTAGAGGTTAGGAGTTAGAGTTAGGGGTTAGAGGTTAAGGGTTAGAGGTTAGATGTTAGGGGTTAGATGTTAGGGGTTAGAGGTTAGATGTTAGGGGTTAGAGGTCAGGGGTTAGAGGTCAGGGGTTAGATGTCAGGGGTTAGAGGTTAGGGGTTAGAGGTCAGGGGTTAGAGGTCAGGGGTTAGAGGTCAGGGGTTAGAGGTCAGGGGTTAGAGGTTAGGGGTTAGAGGTTAGGGGTTAGAGGTCAGGGGTTAGAGGTCAGGGGTTAGAGGTCAGGGGTCAGATGTCAGGGGTTAGAGGTTAGGGGTTAGAGGTTAGGGGTTAGAGGTCAGGGGTTAGAGGTTAGGGGTTAGAGGTCAGGGGTTAGAGGTCAGGGGTTAGATGTCAGGGGTTAGAGGTTAGGGGTTAGAGGTTAGGGGTTAGAGGTCAGGGGTTAGAGGTCAGGGGTTCAGGGGTTAGATGTCAGGGGTTAGAGGTTAGGGGTTAGAGGTTAGGGGTTAGAGGTCAGGGGTTAGAGGTCAGGGGTTAGAGGTCAGGGGTTAGATGTCAGGGGTTAGAGGTTAGGGGTTAGAGGTTAGGGGTTAGAGGTCAGGGGTTAGAGGTTAGGGGTTAGAGGTCAGGGGTTAGAGGTCAGGGGTTAGAGGTTAGAGGTCAGGGGTTAGAGGTCAGGGGTTAGATGTCAGGGGTTAGAGGTTAGGGGTTAGAGGTTAGGGGTTAGAGGTTAGGGGTTAGAGGTCAGGGGTTAGAGGTCAGGGGTTAGAGGTCAGGGGTTAGATGTCAGGGGTTAGAGGTTAGGGGTTAGAGGTTAGGGGTTAGAGGTCAGGGGTTAGAGGTTAGGGGTTAGAGGTCAGGGGTTAGAGGTTAGGGGTTAGAGGTCAGGGGTTAGAGGTCAGGGGTTAGAGGTCAGGGGTTAGAGGTTAGAGGTTAGATGTTAGGGGTTAGAGGTTAGGGGTTAGAGGTTAAGGGTTAGATGTTAGGGGTTAGAGGTTAAGGGTTAGAGGTCAGGGGTTAGAGGTTAAGGGTTAGAGGTTAGATGTTAGGGGTTAGATGTTAGGGGTTAGAGGTTAGGGGTTAGATGTTAGGGGTTAGAGGTTAAGGGTTAGAGGTCAGGGGTTAGAGGTTAAGGGTTAGATGTTAGGGGTTAGATGTTAGGGGTTAGATGTTAGGGGTTAGAGGTTAGGGGTTAGATGTTAGGGGTTAGATGTTAGGGGTTAGAGGTTAGGGGTTAGAGGTCAGGGGTTAGATGTTAGGGGTTAGATGTTAGGGGTTAGAGGTCAGGGGTTAGATGTTAGGGGTTAGATGTTAGGGGTTAGATGTTAGGGGTTAGATGTTAGGGGTTAGAGGTTAGGGGTTAGAGGTTAGGGGTTAGAGGTCAGGGGTTAGATGTTAGGGGTTAGAGGTCAGGGGTTAGAGGTTAGGGGTTAGAGGTTAGGGGTTAGAGGTCAGGGGTTAGAGGTTAGGGGTTAGAGGTTAGATGTTAGGGGTTAGAGGTTAGGGGTTAGAGGTTAGGGGTTAGATGTTAGGGGTTAGATGTTAGGGGTTAGAGGTTAGGGGTTAGAGGTTAGGGGTTAGATGTTAGGGGTTAGATGTTAGGGGTTAGATGTTAGGGGTTAGATGTTAGGGGTTAGAGGTTAGGGGTTAGATGTTAGGGGTTAGAGGTTAGGGGTTAGATGTTAGGGGTTAGAGGTTAGAGGTTAGATGTTAGGGGTTAGAGGTTAGGGGTTAGATGTTAGGGGTTAGATGTTAGGGGTTAGATGTTAGGGGTTAGAGGTTAGGGGTTAGATGTTAGGGGTTAGAGGTTAGGGGTTAGATGTTAGGGGTTAGAGGTTAGGGGTTAGATGTTAGGGGTTAGAGGTTAGGGGTTAGATGTTAGGGGTTAGAGGTTAGGGGTTAGATGTTAGGGGTTAGATGTTAGGGGTTAGATGTTAGGGGTTAGATGTTAGAGGTTAGGGGTTAGATGTTAGGGGTTAGAGGTTAGGGGTTAGATGTTAGGGGTTAGAGGTTAGGGGTTAGATGTTAGGGGTTAGAGGTTAGGTGTTAGATGTTAGAGGTTAGATGTTAGAGGTTAGATGTTAGGGGTTAGAGGTTAGGGGTTAGATGTTAGGGGTTAGATGTTAGAGGTTAGATGTTAGAGGTTAGATGTTAGGGGTTAGAGGTTAGGGGTTAGAGGTCAGGGGTTAGATGTTAGGGGTTAGATGTTAGGGGTTAGAGGTCAGGGGTTAGATGTTAGGGGTTAGAGGTTAGGGGTTAGATGTTAGGGGTTAGAGGTTAGGGGTTAGATGTTAGAGGTTAGATGTTAGAGGTTAGATGTTAGGGGTTAGAGGTTAGGGGTTAGATGTTAGAGGTTAGATGTTAGGGGTTAGAGGTTAGATGTTAGATGTTAGGGGTTAGATGTTAGGGGTTAGATGTTAGGGGTTAGATGTTAGGGGTTAGATGTTAGGGGTTAGAGGTTAGGGGTTAGATGTTAGGGGTTAGATGTTAGGGGTTAGAGGTTAGGGGTTAGAGGTTAGATGTTAGGGGTTAGATGTTAGGGGTTAGAGGTTAGGGGTTAGATGTTAGGGGTTAGATGTTAGGGGTTAGATGTTAGGGGTTAGAGGTCAGGGGTTAGAGGTTAGGGGTTAGAGGTTAAGGGTTAGAGGTCAGGGGTTAGAGGTTAGGGGTTAGAGGTTAGGGGTTAGAGATCAGGGGTTAGATGTTAGGGGTTAGAGGTTAGGGGTTAGATGTTAGGGGTTAGAGGTCAGGGGTTAGAGGTTAGGGGTTAGAGGTTAAGGGTTAGAGGTCAGGGGTTAGAGGTTAGGGGTTAGATGTTAGGGGTTAGATGTCAGGGGTTAGATGTTAGGGGTTAGAGGTAACAGAGTTAATGTTGGACCACAGTCACAACCACAACTACACTACAACCATTGCAGCCGGGTCCCAGATCTGTTTGTGCTATCATGAGAACTGCTTATACCTCATCAATATGTTTGGCATGACAATATGTAATAAGGAGTTGTCAACTTGGCAAAAGAGCAGAAACAGACTGCCACCCAGGCTACAAGCATTGTGTTGTTTAAATGTGTTGATTAGTACCATCCTAAACATGTCTTTACTCAGTAACACACTGGAATAACAGCAGCTGGGGTTTGAACAGAACAACTCTTCCAGAAGTAGTGTGGGAGAAAAGGCGACTGCATTGTACTGTACTGTAGCTGACATTTTGTTAATGAGCTCACTAACCCTAAACCCTTTAGTTAAAGAAAACACAGTCAGAGAAAACAACCAGCGTGTGGAGATATGGGATAACAGATACAATGTTTTCAGGAGTTTTGAGAGTCAAATAATGTTATAACAATGTAATCAACCATAAACCACATATTCCCGCAGATAGAGTAATTACACCATAACACGGATGAGTTGCTTAGATTAAAAGGGATTTTCTAAGAGGCTGGTTGGTCATATTTCAGATTAGGAGGTTGGGGGACATAGTTCAGTCTAGGAGGCTGGGGGACATAGTTTAGTCTCTAGGAGGCTGGTTGGTCATATTTCAGTCTAGGAGGCAGGGGGACATAGTTCAGGCTCTAGGAGGCTGGGGGACATAGTTCAGTCTAGGAGGCAGGGGGACATAGTTCAGTCTAGGAGGCTGGGGGACATAGTTCAGGCTCTAGGAGGCTGGGGGACATAGTTCAGTCTAGGAGGCTGGGGGACATAGTTCAGTCTCTAGGAGGCTGGGGGACATAGTTCAGTCTAGGAGGCTGGGGGACATAGTTCAGGCTCTAGGAGGCTGGGGGACATAGTTCAGTCTAGGAGGCAGGGGGACATAGTTCAGTCTAGGAGGCTGGGGGACATAGTTCAGGCTCTAGGAGGCTGGGGGACATAGTTCAGTCTAGGAGGCTGGGGGACATAGTTCAGTCTCTAGGAGGCTGGGGGACATAGTTCAGTCTAGGAGGCTGGGGGACATAGTTCAGGCTCTAGGAGGCTGGGGGACATAGTTCAGTCTAGGAGGCTGGGGGACATAGTTCAGTCTCTAGGAGGATGGGGGACATAGTTCAGTCTAGGAGGCTGGGGGACATAGTTCAGGCTCTAGGAGGCTGGGGGACATAGTTCAGTCTAGGAGGCAGGGGGACATAGTTCAGTCTAGGAGGCTGGGGGACATAGTTCAGGCTCTAGGAGGCTGGGGGACATAGTTCAGTCTAGGAGGCTGGGGGACATAGTTCAGTCTCTAGGAGGCTGGGGGACATAGTTCAGTCTAGGAGGCTGGGCGACATAGTTCAGTCTAGGAGGCTGGGGGACATAGTTCAGTCTAGGAGGCTGGGGGACATAGTTCAGTCTAGGAGGCTGGGGGACATAGTTCAGTTTAGGAGGTTGGGGGACATAGTTCAGTCTCTAGGAGGCTGGGGGACATAGTTCAGTCTCTAGGAGGCTGGGGGACATAGTGCAGTCTCTACGAGGCTGGGGGACATAGTTCAGACTCTAGGAGGCTGGGGGATATATTTAGTCCATGAGGCTGGGGGATATAGTTCAATCTCTAGGAGGCTGGGGGTCATGGTTTAGTCTCTAGGAGGATGGGGGATATAGTTCAGTCTAGGAGGCTGGGGGACACAGTTCAGTCTCTAGGAGGCTGTGGGACATAGTTCAGTCTCTAGGAGGCTGGGGGACACAGTTCAGTCTCTAGGAGGCTGTGGGACATAGTTCAGTCTCTAGGAGGCTGTGGGACATAGTTCAATCTCTAGGAGGCTGGGGGTCATGGTTTAGTCTCTAGGAGGATGGGGGATATAGTTCAGTCTAGGAGGCTGGGGGACACAGTTCAGTCTCTAGGAGGCTGTGGGACATAGTTCAGTCTCTAGGAGGCTGGGGGACACAGTTCAGTCTCTAGGAGGCTGTGGGACATAGTTCAGTCTCTAGGAGGCTGTGGGACATAGTTCAATCTCTAGGAGGCTGGGGGTCATGGTTTAGTCTCTAGGAGGATGGGGGATATAGTTCAGTCTAGGAGGCTGGGGGACACAGTTCAGTCTCTAGGAGGCTGTGGGACATAGTTCAGTCTCTAGGAGGCTGGGGGACACAGTTCAGTCTCTAGGAGGCTGTGGGACATAGTTCAGTCTCTAGGAGGCTGTGGGACATAGTTCAATCTCTAGGAGGCTGGGGGACATAGTTCAGTCTAGGAGGCAGAGGGACATAGTTCACTTGAGGAGGTTGGGGGACATAGTTCAGTCTAGGAGGCTGGGGGACAAAGTTCAGTATAGGAGGCTGGAGGTCATAATTCAGACTCTATCAAGCTGGGGGAAAAAGTTCAGTCTCTCGGAGGTTGGGGAACAAAGTTCACTCTAGGAGGTTGGGGGACATAGTTTAGTCAAGGAGGCTGGGGGATATAGTTCAGTCTAGGAGGATGGGGGACATAGTTCACTTAAGGAGGATGGGGGACATAGTTCTGTCTCTAGGAGGGTGGGGGACATATGTTATTCTCTAGGAGGTTGGGGGACACAGTTCAGTCTAGGAGGCAGGGGGACATAGTTCAGATTAGGAGGTTGGGGGACATATTTTAGTCTCTAGGAGGTTGGGGGACATAGTTCAGTCTAGGAGGCAGGGGGACATAGTTCATTCTAGGAGGCTGGGGGACATAGTTCAGTTTCTAGGAGGCTGGGGGACATAGTTCAGTCTAGGAGGCTGGGGGACATAGTTCAGTCTCTAGGAGGCTGGGGGACATAGTTCAGTCTCTAGGAGGCTGGGGGACATAGTTCAGTCTAGGAGGCTGGGGGACATAGTTCAGTCTAAAAGGCTGTGGGACACAGTTCATTCTAGGAGGCTGGGGGACATAGTTCAGTTTCTAGGAGGCTGGGGGACATAGTTCAGTCTCTAGGAGGCTGGGGGACATAGTTCAGTCTAGGAGGCTGGGGGACAAAGTTCAGTCTAGAAGGCTGGGGGACAGAGTTCAGTCTAGGAGGATGGGGGACATAGTTCAGTTTCTAGGAGGTTGGGGGACATAGTTCAGTCTCTAGGAGGCTGGGGGACATAGTTCAGTCAAGGAGGATGGGGGACAAATTCAGTCTAGGAGGCTGGGGGACATAGTTCAGTTTCTAGGAGGCTGGGGGACATAGTTCAGTCTAGGAGGCTGGGGGACATAGTTCAGTCTAGGAGGCTGGGGGACATAGTTCAGTCTAGGAGGCTGGGGGGACATAGTTCAGTTTCTAGGAGGCTGGGGGACATAGTTCAGTTTCTAGGAGGCTGGGGGACATAGTTCAGTTTCTAGGAGGCTGGGGGACATAGCTCAGTCTAGGAGGCTGGGGGACATAGTTCAGTCTAGGAGGCTGGGGGGACATAGTTCAGTTTCTAGGAGGCTGGGGGACATAGCTCAGTCTAGGAGGCTGGGGGACATAGTTCAGTTTCTAGGAGGCTGGGGGACATAGTTCAGTTTCTAGGAGGCTGGGGGACATAGTTCAGTTTATAGGAGGCTGGGGGACATAGTTCAGTTTATAGGAGGTTGGGGGACATAGCTCAGTCTAGGAGGCTGGGGGACATAGTTCAGTCTAGGAGGCTGGGGGACATAGTTCAGTTTCTAGGAGGCTGGGGGACATAGTTCAGTCTCTAGGAGGCTGTGGGACATAGTTCTATCTCTAGGAGGCTGGGGGACATAGTTCAGTCTAGGAGGCAGAGGGACATAGTTCACTTGAGGAGGTTGGGGGACATAGTTCAGTCTAGGAGGCTGGGGGACAAAGTTCAGTATAGGAGGCTGGAGGTCATAATTCAGACTCTATCAAGCTGGGGGAAAAAGTTCAGTCTCTCGGAGGTTGGGGAACAAAGTTCACTCTAGGAGGTTGGGGGACATAGTTTAGTCAAGGAGGCTGGGGGATATAGTTCAGATTAGGAGGTTGGGGGACATATTTTAGTCTCTAGGAGGTTGGGGGACATAGTTCAGTCTAGGAGGCAGGGGGACATAGTTCACTTAAGGAGGATGGGGGACATAGTTCTGTCTCTAGGAGGCTGGGGGACATATGTTATTCTCTAGGAGGTTGGGGGACACAGTTCAGTCTAGGAGGCAGGGGGACATAGTTCAGATTAGGAGGTTGGGGGACATATTTTAGTCTCTAGGAGGTTGGGGGACATAGTTCAGTCTAGGAGGCAGGGGGACATAGTTCATTCTAGGAGGCTGGGGGACATAGTTCAGTTTCTAGGAGGCTGGGGGACATAGTTCAGTCTAGGAGGCTGGGGGACATAGTTCAGTCTCTAGGAGGCTGGGGGACATAGTTCAGTCTCTAGGAGGCTGGGGGACATAGTTCAGTCTAGGAGGCTGGGGGACATAGTTCAGTCTAAAAGGCTGTGGGACACAGTTCATTCTAGGAGGCTGGGGGACATAGTTCAGTTTCTAGGAGGCTGGGGGACATAGTTCAGTCTCTAGGAGGCTGGGGGACATAGTTCAGTCTA
The DNA here is from genome assembly GCF_045679555.1 of Salvelinus alpinus. Taxonomy (NCBI): domain Eukaryota; kingdom Metazoa; phylum Chordata; class Actinopteri; order Salmoniformes; family Salmonidae; genus Salvelinus; species Salvelinus alpinus. Next base: position 44,844,097 of record NC_092110.1, on the reverse strand, counting down.
GGAGGCTGGGGGACAAAGTTCAGTCTAGAAGGCTGGGGGACAGAGTTCAGTCTAGGAGGATGGGGGACATAGTTCAGTTTCTAGGAGGTTGGGGGACATAGTTCAGTCTCTAGGAGGCTGGGGGACATAGTTCAGTCAAGGAGGATGGGGGACAAATTCAGTCTAGGAGGCTGGGGGACATAGTTCAGTTTCTAGGAGGCTGGGGGACATAGTTCAGTCTAGGAGGCTGGGGGACATAGTTCAGTCTAGGAGGCTGGGGGACATAGTTCAGTCTAGGAGGCTGGGGGACATAGTTCAGTCTAGGAGGCTGGGGGGACATAGTTCAGTTTCTAGGAGGCTGGGGGACATAGTTCAGTTTCTAGGAGGCTGGGGGACATAGTTCAGTTTCTAGGAGGCTGGGGGACATAGCTCAGTCTAGGAGGCTGGGGGACATAGTTCAGTCTAGGAGGCTGGGGGGACATAGTTCAGTTTCTAGGAGGCTGGGGGACATAGCTCAGTCTAGGAGGCTGGGGGACATAGTTCAGTTTCTAGGAGGCTGGGGGACATAGTTCAGTTTCTAGGAGGCTGGGGGACATAGTTCAGTTTATAGGAGGCTGGGGGACATAGTTCAGTTTATAGGAGGTTGGGGGACATAGCTCAGTCTAGGAGGCTGGGGGACATAGTTCAGTCTAGGAGGCTGGGGGACATAGTTCAGTTTCTAGGAGGCTGGGGGACATAGTTCAGTTTCTAGGAGGCTGGGGGACATAGTTCAGTTTCTAGGAGGCTGGGGGACATAGTTCAGTTTCTAGGAGGCTGGGGGACATAGTTCAGTTTATAGGAGGTTGGGGGACATAGCTCAGTCTAGGAGGCTGGGGGACATAGCTCAGTCTAGGAGGCTGGGGGACATAGTTCAGTTTCTAGGAGGTTGGGGGACATAGCTCAGTCTAGGAGGCTGGGGGACATAGCTCAGTCTAGGAGGCTGGGGGACATAGTTCAGTTTATAGGAGGTTGGGGGACATAGCTCAGTCTAGGAGGCTGGGGGACATAGCTCAGTCTAGGAGGCTGGGGGACATAGTTCAGTCAAGGAGGCTGGGGGACATAGCTCAGTCTAGGAGGCTGGGGGACATAGCTCAGTCTAGGAGGCTGGGGGACATAGTTCAGTCTCTAGGAGGCTGGGGGACATAGTTCAGTCTAGGAGGCTGGGGGACATAGTTCAGTCAAGGAGGCTGGGGGACATAGTTCAGTCTAGGAGGCTGGGGGACATAGCTCAGTCTAGGAGGCTGGGGGACATAGTTCAGTCTCTAGGAGGCTGGGGGACATAGTTCAGTCTAGGAGGTTGGGGGTCATAGTTCAGTCAAGGAGGCTGGGGGACATAGTTCAGTCTAGGAGGTTGGGGGTCATAGTTCAGTCTCTAGGAGGCTGGGGGACATAGTTCAGTCTAGGAGGCTGGGGGACATATTTTAGTCTCTAGGAGGCAGGGGGACATAGTTCAGTCTAGGAGGCAGGGGGACATAGTTCAGGCTCTAGGAGGCTGGGGGACATAGTTCAGTCTAGGAGGCTGGGGGACATAGTTCAGTCTCTAGGAGGCTGGGGGACATAGTTCAGTCTAGGAGGCTGGGGGACATAGTTCAGGCTCTAGGAGGCTGGGGGACATAGTTCAGTCTAGGAGGCTGGGGGACATAGTTCAGGCTCTAGGAGGCTGGGGGACATAGTTCAGTCTAGGAGGCTGGGGGACATATTTTAGTCTCTAGGAGGCAGGGGGACATAGTTCAGTCTAGGAGGCTGGGGGACATAGTTCAGGCTCTAGGAGGCTGGGGGACATAGTTCAGTCTAGGAGGCTGGGGGACATAGTTCAGGCTCTAGGAGGCTGGGGGACACAGTTCAGTCTCTAGGAGGCTGTGGGACATAGTTCAGTCTCTAGGAGGCTGGGGGACACAGTTCAGTCTCTAGGAGGCTGTGGGACATAGTTCAGTCTCTAGGAGGCTGTGGGACATAGTTCAATCTCTAGGAGGCTGGGGGACATAGTTCAGTCTAGGAGGCAGAGGGACATAGTTCACTTGAGGAGGTTGGGGGACATAGTTCAGTCTAGGAGGCTGGGGGACAAAGTTCAGTATAGGAGGCTGGAGGTCATAATTCAGACTCTATCAAGCTGGGGGAAAAAGTTCAGTCTCTCGGAGGTTGGGGAACAAAGTTCACTCTAGGAGGTTGGGGGACATAGTTTAGTCAAGGAGGCTGGGGGATATAGTTCAGTCTAGGAGGATGGGGGACATAGTTCACTTAAGGAGGATGGGGGACATAGTTCTGTCTCTAGGAGGCTGGGGGACATATGTTATTCTCTAGGAGGTTGGGGGACACAGTTCAGTCTAGGAGGCAGGGGGACATAGTTCAGATTAGGAGGTTGGGGGACATATTTTAGTCTCTAGGAGGTTGGGGGACATAGTTCAGTCTAGGAGGCAGGGGGACATAGTTCATTCTAGGAGGCTGGGGGACATAGTTCAGTTTCTAGGAGGCTGGGGGACATAGTTCAGTCTAGGAGGCTGGGGGACATAGTTCAGTCTCTAGGAGGCTGGGGGACATAGTTCAGTCTCTAGGAGGCTGGGGGACATAGTTCAGTCTAGGAGGCTGGGGGACATAGTTCAGTCTAAAAGGCTGTGGGACACAGTTCATTCTAGGAGGCTGGGGGACATAGTTCAGTTTCTAGGAGGCTGGGGGACATAGTTCAGTCTCTAGGAGGCTGGGGGACATAGTTCAGTCTAGGAGGCTGGGGGACAAAGTTCAGTCTAGAAGGCTGGGGGACAGAGTTCAGTCTAGGAGGATGGGGGACATAGTTCAGTTTCTAGGAGGTTGGGGGACATAGTTCAGTCTCTAGGAGGCTGGGGGACATAGTTCAGTCAAGGAGGATGGGGGACAAATTCAGTCTAGGAGGCTGGGGGACATAGTTCAGTTTCTAGGAGGCTGGGAGACATAGTTCAGTCTAGGAGGCTGGGGGACATAGTTCAGTCTAGGAGGCTGGGGGACATAGTTCAGTCTAGGAGGCTGGGGGGACATAGTTCAGTTTCTAGGAGGCTGGGGGACATAGTTCAGTTTCTAGGAGGCTGGGGGACATAGTTCAGTTTCTAGGAGGCTGGGGGACATAGCTCAGTCTAGGAGGCTGGGCGACATAGTTCAGTCTAGGAGGCTGGGGGGACATAGTTCAGTTTCTAGGAGGCTGGGGGACATAGCTCAGTCTAGGAGGCTGGGGGACATAGTTCAGTTTCTAGGAGGCTGGGGGACATAGTTCAGTTTCTAGGAGGCTGGGGGACAGAGGTCAGTTTATAGGAGGCTGGGGGACATAGGTCAGTTTATAGGAGGTTGGGGGACATAGCTCAGTCTAGGAGGCTGGGGGACATAGTTCAGTCTAGGAGGCTGGGGGACATAGTTCAGTTTCTAGGAGGCTGGGGGACATAGTTCAGTTTCTAGGAGGCTGGGGGACATAGTTCAGTTTCTAGGAGGCTGGGGGACATAGTTCAGTTTCTAGGAGGCTGGGGGACATAGTTCAGTTTATAGGAGGTTGGGGGACATAGCTCAGTCTAGGAGGCTGGGGGACATAGCTCAGTCTAGGAGGCTGGGGGACATAGTTCAGTTTCTAGGAGGTTGGGGGACATAGCTCAGTCTAGGAGGCTGGGGGACATAGCTCAGTCTAGGAGGCTGGGGGACATAGTTCAGTTTATAGGAGGTTGGGGGACATAGCTCAGTCTAGGAGGCTGGGGGACATAGCTCAGTCTAGGAGGCTGGGGGACATAGTTCAGTCAAGGAGGCTGGGGGACATAGCTCAGTCTAGGAGGCTGGGGGACATAGCTCAGTCTAGGAGGCTGGGGGACATAGTTCAGTCTCTAGGAGGCTGGGGGACATAGTTCAGTCTAGGAGGCTGGGGGACATAGTTCAGTCAAGGAGGCTGGGGGACATAGTTCAGTCTAGGAGGCTGGGGGACATAGCTCAGTCTAGGAGGCTGGGGGACATAGTTCAGTCTCTAGGAGGCTGGGGGACATAGTTCAGTCTAGGAGGTTGGGGGTCATAGTTCAGTCAAGGAGGCTGGGGGACATAGTTCAGTCTAGGAGGTTGGGGGTCATAGTTCAGTCTCTAGGAGGCTGGGGGACATAGTTCAGTCTAGGAGGCTGGGGGACATATTTTAGTCTCTAGGAGGCAGGGGGACATAGTTCAGTCTAGGAGGCAGGGGGACATAGTTCAGGCTCTAGGAGGCTGGGGGACATAGTTCAGTCTAGGAGGCTGGGGGACATAGTTCAGTCTCTAGGAGGCTGGGGGACATAGTTCAGTCTAGGAGGCTGGGGGACATAGTTCAGGCTCTAGGAGGCTGGGGGACATAGTTCAGTCTAGGAGGCTGGGGGACATAGTTCAGGCTCTAGGAGGCTGGGGGACATAGTTCAGTCTAGGAGGCTGGGGGACATATTTTAGTCTCTAGGAGGCAGGGGGACATAGTTCAGTCTAGGAGGCTGGGGGACATAGTTCAGGCTCTAGGAGGCTGGGGGACATAGTTCAGTCTAGGAGGCTGGGGGACATAGTTCAGGCTCTAGGAGGCTGGGGGACATAGTTCAGTCTCTAGGAGGATGGGGGACATAGTTCAGTCTAGGAGGCTGGGGGACATAGTTCAGGCTCTAGGAGGCTGGGGGACATAGTTCAGTCTAGGAGGCAGGGGGACATAGTTCAGTCTAGGAGGCTGGGGGACATAGTTCAGTCTCTAGGAGGCTGGGGGACATAGTTCAGTCTAGGAGGTTGGGGTCATAGTTCAGTCTAGGAGACTGGGGGTCATAGTTCAGTCTAGGAGGGTGGGGTCATAGTTCAGTCTAGGAGGCTGGGGGTCATAGTTCAGTCTAGGAGGCTGGGGGTCATAGTTCAGTCTAGGAGGGTGGGGTCATAGTTCAGTCTAGGAGGCTGGGGGTCATAGTTCAGTCTAGGAGGCTGGGGGACATATTTTAGTCTCTAGGAGGCTGGGGGACATAGTTCAGTCTAGGAGGCTGGGGGACATAGTTCAGTCTCTAGGAGGCTGGGGGACATAGTTCAGTCTAGGAGGCTGGGGGACATAGTTCAGTCTCTAGGAGGCTGGGGGACATAGTTCAGTCTAGGAGGTTGGGGTCATAGTTCAGTCTAGGAGACTGGGGGTCATAGTTCAGTCTAGGAGGGTGGGGTCATAGTTCAGTCTAGGAGGCTGGGGGTCATAGTTCAGTCTAGGAGGGTGGGGTCATAGTTCAGTCTAGGAGGCTGGGGGTCATAGTTCAGTCTAGGAGGGTGGGGTCATAGTTCAGTCTAGGAGGCTGGGGGACATAGTTCAGTCTAGGAGGTTGGGGTCATAGTTCAGTCTAGGAGACTGGGGGTCATAGTTCAGTCTAGGAGGTTGGGGGACATAGTTCAGTCTCTAGGAGGCTGGGGGACATAGTTCAGTCTAGGAGGTTGGGGTCATAGTTCAGTCTAGGAGACTGGGGGTCATAGTTCAGTCTAGGAGGGTGGGGTCATAGTTCAGTCTAGGAGGCTGGGGGTCATAGTTCAGTCTAGGAGGGTGGGGTCATAGTTCAGTCTAGGAGGCTGGGGGTCATAGTTCAGTGTATGAGGTTGGGGGGGGGGGGTCATAGTGCAGCCTCTATGAGGCTGGGGGTCATAGTTCAGACTCTATGAGGCTGGGGGTCATAGTTCAGACTCTAGGAGGCAGGGGGACATAGTTCAGTCTAGGAGGCTGGGGGACATAGTTCAGTCTAGGAGGGTGGGGGACATAGTTCAGTCTAGGAGGCTGGGGGACATAGTTTAGTCTCGGAGACTGGGGGTCATAGTTCAGTCTAGGAGGGTGGGGTCATAGTTCAGTCTAGGAGGCTGGGGGACATAGTTCAGTCTAGGAGGGTGGGGTCATATTTCAGTCTAGGAGGCTGGGGGTCATAGTTCAGTCTAGGAGGGTGGGGTCATAGTTCAGTCTAGGAGGCTGGGGGTCATAGTTCAGTCTAGGAGGGTGGGGTCATAGTTCAGTCTAGGAGGCTGGGGGTCATAGTTCAGTGTATGAGGTTGGGGGGGGGGGGTCATAGTGCAGCCTCTATGAGGCTGGGGGTCATAGTTCAGACTCTATGAGGCTGGGGGTCATAGTTCAGACTCTATGAGGCTGGGGGTCATAGTTCAGACTCTATGAGGCTGGGGGTCATAGTTCAGTCTCTAGGAATCTGGGGGACAGTTTAGTTTCTAAATAAAAGGGCAATAACCTTTTACAAGCAGTAATCATCAACACCCATACTGAAGTTTCTGCTCTGCAATCATCTCTGAGGTGCTGCTACAGAATCATGTTTGGTACTTACTAAATTACAAAATCATCTTCATGACCGGTTTAAATTGCTTTTATCTTATTTCGAAGTTACATTTGTGGACAGTTTCAGACACAGATATGCTTGCATTCAACAACCAGCAAGCAGCAGTTCTGAGATTCAATAGTTAATAGTTAGGAATGACATGTATTTAGAGGGGAAGAGAGGAGAGAGAGAGAGATGATATACCTGGGAGCACGGTGAGCCAAGCAGAGTGGTAAGCGTACCCAATAGAGTTCCCTGCTAGACAAGTATACTCTCCTGCATCCTCTAAGGACACATTGGTAAGGAAGAGGCTCTCTAGTTCCTTATCCGTAGTGTTTATACCAGCCGTCTGGGGAGGAGGGGGGAGAGGGGAGGAGGGGAGGAGGGGAGGCGGAGAGGAGGGGAGGAGGAGGAGGAGGAGGAGAGGGGGAGGGGAGGAGGAGAGGAGGGGGGAGAGGGGAGGAGGGGAGGAGGAGAGGAGGGGAGGAGGGGAGAGATGGGAGGGGAGGAGGAGAGGAGGGGGGAGGGGAGGAGGAGAGGAGGAGGGGTGGAGGAGAGGGGAGGAGGGGTGGAGGAGAGGAGGGGAGAGAGGGGAGAGAGGGGAGGAGGGGGAGGGGATGAGGAGAGGAGGGGAGGGGAGGAGGGGGGAGGGGAGGAGGAGAGGAGGAGGGGTGGAGGAGAGGGGAGGAGGGGTGGAGGAGAGGAGGGGAGGAGGGGGAAGGAGAGGAGGGGAGGGGAGGGGAGGGGACGGGAGGAGGGGGGGAGGAGAAGGGGGGGAGGAGGAGAGGAGGGGTGGAGAAAAAGGAACAGAGATATTTCATAAACCAAACGCTCCAAGAGAAAATTCACCAAACACCAAATACACAGAGTACCAAGAGAGACCAGTCACCATTGGAACAGAGGGTTAGAGGTCAGGGGTCACAGGAAGCAGTACTGAAGACTGAAGACCTTATTCTACAGGGTTCCAGGCTGCTTGATGGGACGGTCGTTACCACAACCTGAAAACAGCTGACACACAGAGGAGCAGTAGAGAACCACACCACCACACCACACCACATACTGAACTAAGCTGAGAAGGAGGGGAGGAAGGGAGAGAGAGGAGAAGGGGAGGAGGAGGAGAGAGGAGGAGGGGAGGAAGGGAGAGGGAGGAGGTGAGGGGAGGAAGAGGAGAGAGGAGGAGGGGAGGAAGGGAGAGGGAGGAGGTGAGGGGAGGAGGAGAGGGAGGAGGTGAGGGGAGGAGGAGGAGAGAGCAGGAGGGGAGGAAGGGAGAGGGAGGACGTGAGGAGAGGAGGAGAGGGAGGAGGTGAGGGGAGGAGGAGGAGAGAGGAGGGGGGGAGGAAGGGAGAGGGAGGAGGTGAGGGGAGGGGGAGGAGAGGGGAGGAGATGTGAGGAGACAGGCTGAACACATGTTTGCTTTTGACTACATGCTTTTTGAACTAAGACCCAAGGCCATATGATCAGCACCATGGTATCTTTTGAACTAGGACCCAAGGCCATATGATCAGCACTATGGTATCTTTTGAACTAAGACCCAAGGCCATATGATCAGCACCATGGTATCTTTTGAACTAGGACCCAAGGCCATATGATCAGCACCATGGTATCTTTTGAACTAGGACCCTAGGCCATATGATCAGCACTATGGTATCTTTTGAACTAGAACCGAAGGCCATATGATCAGCACTATGGTATCTTTTGAACTAGGACCCAAGGCCATATGATCAGCACCATGGTATCTTTTGAACTAGGACCCTAGGCCATATGATCAGCACTATGGTATCTTTTGAACTAGGACCCTAGGCCATATGATCAGCACCATGGTATCTTTTGAACTAGGACCCTAGGCCATATGATCAGCACTATGGTATCTTTTGAACTAGGACCCAAGGCCATATGATCAGCACCATGGTATCTTTTGAACTAGGACCCTAGGCCATATGATCAGCACTATGGTATCTTTTGAACTAGGACCCTAGGCCATATGATCAGCACTATGGTATCTTTTGAACTATGACCCACGGCCATAAAATCAGCACCATGGTATCTTTTGAACTAAGACCCAAGGCCATATGATCAGCACCATGGTATATTTTGAACTAGGACCCTAGGCCATATGATCAGCACCATGGTATCTTTTGAACTAGGACCCTAGGCCATATGATCAGCACTATGGTATCTTTTGAACAAGGACCGAAGGCCATATAATCAGCACCATGGTATCTTTTGAACTAAGACCCAAGGCCATATGATCAGCACCATGGTATCTTTTGAACTAGGACCCTAGGCCATATGATCAGCACTATGGTATCTTTTGAACTAGGACCCTAGGCCATATGATCAGCACTATGGTATCTTTTGAACTAGGACCCTAGGCCATATGATCAGCACCATGGTATCTTTTGAACTAGGACCCAAGGCCATATGATCAGCACTATGGTATCTTTTGAACTAGGACCCTAGGCCATATGATCAGCACCATGGTATCTTTTGAACTAGGACCCAAGGCCATATAATCAGCACCATGGTATCTTTTGAACTAGGACCCAAGGCCATATGATCAGCACCATGGTATCTTTTGAACAAGGACCCAAGGCCATATGATCAGCATTATGGTATCTTTTGAACTAGAACCGAAGGCCATATAATCAGCACCATGGTATCTTTTGAACTAAGACCCAAGGCCATATGATCAGCACCATGGTATCTTTTGAACTAGGACCCTAGGCCATATGATCAGCACTATGGTATCTTTTGAACTAGGACCCTAGGCCATATGATCAGCACCATGGTATCTTTTGAACTAGGACCCTAGGCCATATGATCAGCACTATGGTATCTTTTGAACTAGGACCCAAGGCCATATGATCAGCACCATGGTATCTTTTGAACTAGGACCCTAGGCCATATGATCAGCACTATGGTATCTTTTGAACTAGGACCCTAGGCCATATGATCAGCACTATGGTATCTTTTGAACTAGGACCCACGGCCATAAAATCAGCACCATGGTATCTTTTGAACTAAGACCCAAGGCCATATGATCAGCACCATGGTATATTTTGAACTAGGACCCTAGGCCATATGATCAGCACCATGGTATCTTTTGAACTAGGACCCTAGGCCATATGATCAGCACTATGGTATCTTTTGAACAAGGACCGAAGGCCATATAATCAGCACCATGGTATCTTTTGAACTAAGACCCAAGGCCATATGATCAGCACCATGGTATCTTTTGAACTAGGACCCTAGGCCATATGATCAGCACTATGGTATCTTTTGAACTAGGACCCTAGGCCATATGATCAGCACTATGGTATCTTTTGAACTAGGACCCTAGGCCATATGATCAGCACCATGGTATCTTTTGAACTAGGACCCTAGGCCATATGATCAGCACCATGGTATCTTTTGAACTAGGACCCTAGGCCATATGATCAGCATTATGGTATCTTTTGAACTAGGACCCAAGGCCATATAATCAGCACCATGGTATCTTTTGAACTAAGACCCAAGGCCATATGATCAGCACCATGGTATCTTTTGAACAAGGACCCAAGGCCATATGATCAGCACCATGGTATCTTTTGAACTAGGACCCTAGGCCATATGATCAGCACCATGGTATCTTTTGAACTAGGACCCAAGGCCATATAATCAGCACCATGGTATCTTTTGAACTAGGACCCTAGGCCATATGATCAGCACCATGGTATCTTTTGAACTAGGACCCTAGGCCATATGATCAGCACCATGGTATCTTTTGAACTAGGACCCTAGGCCATATGATCAGCACCATGGTATCTTTTGAACTAGGACCCTAGGCCATATGATCAGCACCATGGTATCTTTTGAACTAGGACCCAAGGCCATATGATCAGCACTATGGTATCTTTTGAACTAGGACCCTAGGCCATATGATCAGCACTATGGTATCTTTTGAACTAGGACCCAAGGCCATATGATCAGCACCATGGTATCTTTTGAACTAGGACCCTAGGCCATATGATCAGCACTATGGTATCTTTTGAACTAGGACCCAAGGCCATATGATCAGCACCATGGTATCTTTTGAACTAAGACCCAAGGCCATATGATCAGCACCATGGTATCTTTTGAACTAAGACCCAAGGCCATATGATCAGCACCATGGTATCTTTTGAACTAGGACCCACGGCCATATGATCAGCACCATGGTATCTTTTGAACTAAGACCCAAGGCCATATGATCAGCACCATGGTATCTTTTGAACTAGGACCCAAGGCCATATGATCAGCACCATGGTATCTTTTGAACTAGGACCCAAGGCCATATGATCAGCACCATGGTATCTTTTGAACTAGGACCCTAGGCCATATGATCAGCACTATGGTATCTTTTGAACTAGGACCCTAGGCCATATGATCAGCACTATGGTATCTTTTGAACTATGACCCACGGCCATAAAATCAGCACCATGGTATCTTTTGAACTAAGACCCAAGGCCATATGATCAGCACCATGGTATATTTTGAACTAGGACCCTAGGCCATATGATCAGCACCATGGTATCTTTTGAACTAGGACCCTAGGCCATATGATCAGCACTATGGTATCTTTTGAACAAGGACCGAAGGCCATATAATCAGCACCATGGTATCTTTTGAACTAAGACCCAAGGCCATATGATCAGCACCATGGTATCTTTTGAACTAGGACCCTAGGCCATATGATCAGCACTATGGTATCTTTTGAACTAGGACCCTAGGCCATATGATCAGCACTATGGTATCTTTTGAACTAGGACCCTAGGCCATATGATCAGCACCATGGTATCTTTTGAACTAGGACCCAAGGCCATATGATCAGCACTATGGTATCTTTTGAACTAGGACCCTAGGCCATATGATCAGCACCATGGTATCTTTTGAACTAGGACCCAAGGCCATATAATCAGCACCATGGTATCTTTTGAACTAGGACCCAAGGCCATATGATCAGCACCATGGTATCTTTTGAACAAGGACCCAAGGCCATATGATCAGCATTATGGTATCTTTTGAACTAGAACCGAAGGCCATATAATCAGCACCATGGTATCTTTTGAACTAAGACCCAAGGCCATATGATCAGCACCATGGTATCTTTTGAACTAGGACCCTAGGCCATATGATCAGCACTATGGTATCTTTTGAACTAGGACCCTAGGCCATATGATCAGCACCATGGTATCTTTTGAACTAGGACCCTAGGCCATATGATCAGCACTATGGTATCTTTTGAACTAGGACCCAAGGCCATATGATCAGCACCATGGTATCTTTTGAACTAGGACCCTAGGCCATATGATCAGCACTATGGTATCTTTTGAACTAGGACCCTAGGCCATATGATCAGCACTATGGTATCTTTTGAACTAGGACCCACGGCCATAAAATCAGCACCATGGTATCTTTTGAACTAAGACCCAAGGCCATATGATCAGCACCATGGTATATTTTGAACTAGGACCCTAGGCCATATGATCAGCACCATGGTATCTTTTGAACTAGGACCCTAGGCCATATGATCAGCACTATGGTATCTTTTGAACAAGGACCGAAGGCCATATAATCAGCACCATGGTATCTTTTGAACTAAGACCCAAGGCCATATGATCAGCACCATGGTATCTTTTGAACTAGGACCCTAGGCCATATGATCAGCACTATGGTATCTTTTGAACTAGGACCCTAGGCCATATGATCAGCACTATGGTATCTTTTGAACTAGGACCCTAGGCCATATGATCAGCACCATGGTATCTTTTGAACTAGGACCCTAGGCCATATGATCAGCACCATGGTATCTTTTGAACTAGGACCCTAGGCCATATGATCAGCATTATGGTATCTTTTGAACTAGGACCCAAGGCCATATAATCAGCACCATGGTATCTTTTGAACTAAGACCCAAGGCCATATGATCAGCACCATGGTATCTTTTGAACAAGGACCCAAGGCCATATGATCAGCACCATGGTATCTTTTGAACTAGGACCCTAGGCCATATGATCAGCACCATGGTATCTTTTGAACTAGGACCCAAGGCCATATAATCAGCACCATGGTATCTTTTGAACTAGGACCCTAGGCCATATGATCAGCACCATGGTATCTTTTGAACTAGGACCCTAGGCCATATGATCAGCACCATGGTATCTTTTGAACTAGGACCCTAGGCCATATGATCAGCACCATGGTATCTTTTGAACTAGGACCCTAGGCCATATGATCAGCACCATGGTATCTTTTGAACTAGGACCCAAGGCCATATGATCAGCACTATGGTATCTTTTGAACTAGGACCCTAGGCCATATGATCAGCACTATGGTATCTTTTGAACTAGGACCCAAGGCCATATGATCAGCACCATGGTATCTTTTGAACTAGGACCCTAGGCCATATGATCAGCACTATGGTATCTTTTGAACTAGGACCCAAGGCCATATGATCAGCACCATGGTATCTTTTGAACTAAGACCCAAGGCCATATGATCAGCACCATGGTATCTTTTGAACTAAGACCCAAGGCCATATGATCAGCACCATGGTATCTTTTGAACTAGGACCCACGGCCATATGATCAGCACCATGGTATCTTTTGAACTAAGACCCAAGGCCATATGATCAGCACCATGGTATCTTTTGAACTAGGACCCAAGGCCATATGATCAGCACCATGGTATCTTTTGAACTAGGACCCAAGGCCATATGATCAGCACTATGGTATCTTTTGAACTAGGACCCTAGGCCATATGATCAGCACCATGGTATCTTTTGAACTAGGACCCAAGGCCATATTATCAGCACCATGGTATCTTTTGAACTAGGACCCAAGGCCATATGATCAGCACCATGGTATCTTTTGAACTAAGACCCAAGGCCATATGATCAGCACCATGGTATCTTTTGAACTAGGACCCAAGGCCATATGATCAGCACTATGGTATCTTTTGAACTAGGACCCTAGGCCATATGATCAGCACCATGGTATCTTTTGAACTAGGACCCAAGGCCATATTATCAGCACCATGGTATCTTTTGAACTAGGACCCAAGGCCATATGATCAGCACCATGGTATCTTTTGAACTAAGACCCAAGGCCATATGATCAGCACCATGGTATCTTTTGAACTAGGACCCAAGGCCATATGATCAGCACCATGGTATCTTTTGAACTAGGACCCAAGGCCATATGATCAGCACCTTGGTATCTTTTGAACTAAGACCCAAGGCCATATGATCAGCACCATGGTATCTTTTGAACTAGGACCCTAGGCCATATGATCAGCAGCATGGTATCTGTAAAAACACACTGCTGTAAAGTTGAGGATAGGAAACCCCATGGGTGTATTTCAATAGAGGATAGGAAAGAGAAGGAGGGAGAAGGGGAGGAGGGAGAGGAGGGAGAGGGAGAGGAGGAAGAGGAGAGAGAAGACATGAGGGGGAGGAGGGAGAGGAGAGGAGGAGGTAGAGGAGGGAGATGGAGAAGGGAGGAGAGAGAGGTAGAGGGAAGGAGTGTGAGGGAGAAGGGAGGAGAGAGAGGTAGAGGAGGGAGAGGGAGAAGGGAGGAGAGAGAGGTAGAGGAGGGAGAGGGAGAATGGAGGAGAGAGAGGTAGAGGGAAGGAGTGTGAGGTAAATGGATGAGACACTAACTATCTCAGTGTAACGGGGCTGAATTCAACCAAACCCGCAGTGCAGAATTTACACAGTAGCTTTTTTTCCAATGTTCAAATGAACTCTCAGATTGGTTTTGGGTAATGTATAAAAACCTACAACTACTACCAGGGCGACCCCTCTCACAGGTATGCTTTCACTTTTCACAATTAGTGTGTGGGCACAGGATGAATATTGTAAAGAAAGACACAGTGTAAACATTGCTAGGGAGGGTTAGGATGAATCCCAGCCTAACTCAGTGTGGGGCGATTCTCTATCTTAGACCTGCTAGATCAGAGTGGGGTTTGTCCTCATCAGTGAACCAGCATGGAGGAGAGACAAACCAAGAGCCAGGGAGAGACAGACAAGAGAGACAGACATGTAGGGACAGACAAGGAAAGACAGACAGTTAGAGACAGACAGGGGAGACAGAAAGGGAGAAACAGACAGGGGAGACACAGGCAGAGATATAGAGGGAGAGACAGACAGGGGGAGACAGACAGGGAGAGACAGACAGGGGGAGACAGACAGGGAGAGACAGACAGGGAGAGACAGACAGGGGGAGACAGACAGGGAGAGACAGACAGGGGGAGAGAGACAGTGAGAGACAGACAGGGGAGACACAGGGAGAGAGACAGGGGGAGAGACAGACAGGGGGAGACAGACAGGGAGAGACAGACAGGGAGAGACAGACAGGGGGAGACAGACAGGGAGAGACAGACAGGGGGAGAGAGACAGGGAGAGACAGACAGGGGAGACAGACAGGGGAGACACAGGGAGAGAGACAGGGAGAGACAGACAGGGGAGACAGACAGGGGAGACACAGGCAGAGATAGACAGGGTAGACAGACAGGGAGAGATATAGAGGGAGAGACAGTCAGGAGGAGACAGTCAGGAGGAGACAGACAGGTGGAGACAGACAGGTAGAGACAGACAGGGAGAAAAAGACAGGGAGAAAAATACAGGGGCTGACAGACAGGGAGAGATATAGACAGGGGAGAGAGACAGGGAGAGACAGAGGGAGACATGGCGAGACAGAGGGACACAAGGAGTGACAGAGGGAGACAGGGAGAGATAGGGAAAGACAGAGGGAGACAGGGAGAGACAGAGGGAGACAGGGAGAGAGATAGAGGGGGATAGGGAGAGATAGAGGGAGACAGGGAGAGACAGGGAGAGACAGAGGGAGACAGGGAGAGACAGAGGGAGACAGAGGGAGACAGGGAGAGATAAAGGGGGACAGGGAGAGATAGAGGGAGACAGGGAGAGACAGGGAGAGACAGAGGGAGACAGAGGGAGACAGGGAGAGATAGAGGGGGACAGGGAGAGACAGGGAAAGACAGGGAGAGACAGGGAGAGATAGAGGGGGACAGGGGGAGACAGGAAGAGACAGAGGGAGACAGGGAGAGATAGAGGGGGACAGGGAGAGACAGGGAAAGACAGAGGGAGACAGGGAGAGACAGAGGGAGACAGGGAGAGATAGAGGGGGACAGGGAGAGACAGGGAAAGACAGAGGGAGACAGGGAAAGATAGAGGGAGACAGGAAGAGACAGAGGGAGACAGGGAGAGATAGAGGGGGACAGGGAGAGACAGAGGGAGACAGGGAAAGAAGGGGGGAGACAGGGAGGGTTGTTACAACAGGTGACAGCTTGGAGCGCCAGGTGGTCGTAGTGATAGTGAGTTTACCTGGTTTACCTGGTCTGTGTATTTTAAGCCAGGTGTTTTCTGACTTTCCTACAAAGTTAGATGCTCGACACCAGTACTTCCCGGCATCAGCTTCTCTCACATTCAACACATTCAGTTTAACATCAACCTCCGTTCTCCTGCTCACTAGACTCTGGAGAGAAGGGGGTTAAAACCATGAAGTTAGATGTAATAGGATCTCTGTGGTTAAAACACTGGAAATTACACACATATGCACACACACACACAGGCACACACACACACACCCCAGCATTACTGGTGACAAAATAAATTGTTGATGAATAATTTAACACATAGTACATGAGAAAACAGATTATAGATTATAGTTGACTAAAACATATCATGTATTCATAATATTTTTTTTACCTTTATTTAACTAGGCAGGTCAGTTAAGAACAAATTCTTATTTTCAATGACGGCTTAGGAACAGTGGGTTAACTGCCTTGTTCAGGGGCAGAGCGACAGATTTTTACCTTGTCAGCTCGGGGATTCGATCTTGCAACCTTTTGGTTACTAGGCCAACGACTAAAACATTTCATGTATTCATGATATTATAGTTGATAAAACACATAATGTATTAATATATTATAGTTGATAACCTGTTCACCGGACATGCTACCTGTCCCAGACCTGCTGTTTTCAACTCTCTAGAGACCGCAGGAGTGGTAGAGATACTCTGAATGATCGGCTATGAAAAGCCAACTGACATTTACTCCTGAGGTGCTGACCTGTTGCACCCTCTACAACCACTGTGATTATTAATATTTGACCCTGCTGGTCATTTATGAACATCTTGGCCATGATCTGTTATAATCTCCACCCGGCACAGCCAGAAGAGGACTGGCCACCCCTCATAGCCTGGTTCCTCTCTAGGTTTCTTCCTAGGTTCCTGCCTTTCTAGGGAGTTTTTCCCAGCCACCGTGCTTCTACACCTGCATTGCTTGCTGTTTGGTGTTTTAGGCTGGGTTTCTGTGCAGCACATTGAGACATCAGCTGATGTAAGAAGGGCTTTATAAATACATTTGATTTGATTGATAAAAGACCATGTATTTATAATATTATAGTTGATAAAATACATCGTATTCATAATATTATAGTTGATTAAAATACATAATGTATTAATAGATTATAGTTAGTTAAAACATATAATGTATTCATAACAGTATAGTTGATTCATTAAAACCATGGCTGCTTCTAACCTATTCATGGGTCAGACATCAGCATTTTAGGCTTTCATACAGATAGCCTTTCACATAATAGTTTTCATTTTTTTTCATTTCTTAAAAACATCCCACATTTTTTTCAATTGAAAGCTGCTCTGCCACCACCACTCCACACCTCTCCACATCCTCTCTCTCTTCCTCCTCCTCCTCCTCTCTCTCTCTCTCCTACTCCTCCTCATCTCTCTCTCTCTCTCTCTTCCTCCTCTTCCTCCCTCTCTCTTTCTCTCCTTTCCCTCTCTCTCTCTCCTACTCCTCCTCATCTCTCTCTCTCTCTCCTCTCCCTCTCTCTCTCTCCTACTCCTCCTCATCTCTCTCTCTCTCCCTCCTCCTCCTCCCTCTCTCTTTCTCTCCTCTCCCTCTCTCTCTCTCCTACTCCTCCTCATCTCTCTCTCTCTCTCCCTCCTCCTCCTCCCTCTCTCTCTCTTTCTCTCCCTCTCTCTCTCTTCCTCCTCCTCCTCCTCTCTCTCTCTCTCTCTCTCTCTTCCTCCTCCTCTCCCTCTCTCTTTCTCTCCTCTCCCTCTCTCTCTCTTCCTCCTCCTCCTCCCCTCTCTCTCTCTTCCTCCTCCTCTCTCTTTCTCTCTTCCTTCCTGCCCTCTCTCATCTTCCTCCTCCTCCCTCTCTCTTTCTCTCCTCTCCTTCTCTCCTTCTCTCTCTCTCTCTCTCTCTTTCTCTCCTCCTCCTCCCTCTCTCTCTCTCCCTCTCTCTCTCTCTCTCTGCTGACTGCCCTTCCCCTCATTATTTAGCTCAGTTTTTCCATGATAGCATTTTCGGGTGCCTCTTCCCTCTCTCTACGACGCGACGCAGCACATCAGAGTCTGGGTGGTTAAACACTGTCTCTCTGCCTGTCTGCCACCACCACATCAGTTAACACTCTAACTCTCTCCTCTATCTCTCTCTCTCTCTCACTTTCTCTCTCCTCCATCTCTCTCTCGCTTTCTCTCTATTGCTCTCCATCTCTCTCTCCTCACTCTCGGTCTCTCCCTCTCTCTTTCTCTCTCTCTACTCTCCTCCGTCTCGCTGCTTGCCTGCCGCCACCACACCAGTTCCCTTTAGTCCAAACCAGATGTTTGTTTTATTCCTTCGATGCAGAAAAAGACGAGAATGAGAAAGCAAGATTCTTGATTTCTCTGGAAGTCTCTTTCTCTGAGCTCAATAAAATAGTTTTTTAAAACTCTCTGGTGAGAAGGAAGGGTGTTGTCCCTCGAGACTGCTCTGTTGCAGAACACTACAGTTATAGAACTCTGATACAAACACCAAATGACTTCTGTTATAATAATATCAACACCAAACTATCTAGAAGACTAGAGAGAGAACACCCAACTAGTCATTCTGAAGCTAGCGTAATCTTAGTACTGTATGTAGACCTCCCATTCAGCCTCATCATAGACCTCCCATTCAGACTCATCCTAGACCTCCCATTCAGACTCATCATAGACCTCCCATTCAGACTCATCATAGACCTCCCATTCAGACTCATCATAGACCTCCCATTCAGACTCATCATAGACCTCCCATTCAGACTCATCATAGACCTCCCATTCAGACTCATCATAGACCTCCCATTCAGACTCATCCTTGACCTCCCATTCAGACTCATCCTAGACCTTCCCTTAAGACTCATCCTAGACCTCCCCTTCAGACTCATCCTAGACCGCCCATTCAGACTCATCCTAGACCGCCCATTCAGACTCATCCTAGACCTCCCCTTCAGACTCATCCTAGACCTCTTATTCAGACTCATCCTAGACCTCTCATTCAGACTCATCCTAGACCTCCCATTCAGACTCATCCTAGAACTCCCCTTCAGATTCATCCTAGACCTCTCCTTCAGACTCATCCTAGACGTTCCCTTCAGACTCATCCTAGACCTCCCCTTCAGACTCATCCTAGACCTCCCCTTCAGACTCATCATAGACCTCTCATTCAGACTCATCCTAGACCTTCCCTTCAGACTCATCATAGACCTCCCATTCAGACTCATCCTAGACCTCCCATTCAGACTCATCATAGACCTCTCATTCAGACTCATCCTAGACCTCTCATTCAGACTCATCCTAGACCTCCCCTTCAGACTCATCATAGACCTCTCATTCAGACTCATCCTAGACCTTCCCTTCAGACTCATCCCAGACCTCCCCTTCAGACTCATCATAGACCTCTCATTCGTTCCAAGATGGCGTAGCAGTGTAGACGTGTTTGTTTAGCCCTCTCGTGTACGTTTGTATTTTTTTCGTATTTCTTGTATATATAAAAAAAAAAAAATCTATCTCTTTTTGATTTTTAATTCGATTATACCTTCCGGTAACCTACCTCACCCAATGTGACACGGAATCGCTATTATTTTCAACTTTGGAACACATTCAAGAACCCCCAGTAGCTAACCAGCTAATCAGCTACAAGCTACTTAGCCATTTTTAGCCGCTGCTAGCAGCTTTTACCTTCTGCACAGACACCAGCCCTGTTATTAGCCTGGATATTACTCACCAATTTACCAGCATCGGACTGTCTCTCGACAACAACGCCGGATTCCTGCCGTAATCCCTGAGCCACTATTTCTGATCCTCACAGCTAGCTTGCAGCTAGCGCAGCTAGCGCCACTGCCACGAAGCTAGCACCAGTTAGCAAACACAATTCTACAATCACAACCTCTCTTTTGCCATCGCCATCCGGCTTGGATTCTCTGTCGACACGACCACGACCCCTCCGTCTGAGCAGACCACCCCCCGGGCTACTAACTTTAAACGTTGCGTGCTAGCTTAGTGGCGGCTTCCCTGCTCCATCTACGGCTGCCCCCTGGACACTATGATCACTTGGCTACATAGCTGATGCCTGCCGGACTGTCCATTAATTCACGGTACTCCATTCTGTTTATTTGTGTTTTATCTGTCGGCTCTGTGTTTTAACTCAGGCTCTGTGTGTAGTCAATCCGACCCTCTCTGCCTAGTCGTCGCCATTTTTACCTGCTGTTGCTGTGTTAGCTGACTAGCTGCTGTTATCTCACCTGTTGTTTTAGCTAGCTCTCCCAATCAAGACCTGCAATCACTTTATGCCTTACTGTATGTCTCTCTCAAATATCAATATGCCTTGTATACTGTTGTTCAGGCTAGTTATCATTGTTTTGGTTTGCAATGGACCCCGTAGTTCCACTCTCCGTACCTCTGATACCTCCTTTGTCCCACCTCCCACACATGCGGTGACCTCACCCATTGAGACCAGCATCTCCAGAGATACAACCTCTCTTATCATCACCCAGTGCCTGGGCTTGCCTCCGCTGTACCCGTGCCCCACCATACCCCTGTCTGCACATTATGCCCAGAATCTATTCTACCACGGCCATAAATCTGCTCCTTTTATTCCTTGTCCCCAACGCTCTAGGCGACCAGTTTTGATAGCCTTTAGCCGCACCCTCATCCTACTACTCCTCTGTTCCTCGGGTGATGTGGAGGCAAACCCAGGCCCTGCATGTCCCCAGGCACCCTCATTTGTTGACTTCTGTGATCGAAAAAGCCTTGGCCTCATGCATGTCAACATCAGAAGCCTCCTCCCTAAGTTTGTCTTACTCACCGCTTTAGCACACTCTGCCAACCCTGATGTCCTTGCCGTGTCTGAATCCTGGCTTAGGAAGGCCACCAAAAATTCTGAGATTTCCATACCCAACTATAACACTTTCCGTCAAGATAGGCAGTTCTAAGGGGGAGGAAATGCAATCTACTGCAGAGATAGCCTGCAAAGTTCTGTCATACTTTCCAGGTCTATGCCCAAACAGTTCGATCTTCTAATTTTAAAAATTAATCTCTCCAGAAATAAGTCTCTCACTGTTGCCGCCTGCTACCGACCCCCCTCAGCTCCCAGCTGTGCCCTGGACACCATCTGTGAATTGATCGCTCCCCATCTAGCTTCAGAGTTTGTTCTGTTAGGTGACCTAAACTGGGATATGCTTAACACCCCGGCAGTCCTACAATCTAAGCTAGATGCCCTCAATCTCACACAAATCATCAAGGAACCCACCAGGTACAACCCTAAATCCGTAAACATGGGCACCCTAATAGACATTATCCTGACCAACTTGCCCTCCAAATACACCTCTGCTGTCTTCAATCAAGATCTCAGCGATCACTGCCTCATTGCCTGTATCCGCTACGGGTCCGCGGTCAAACGACCACCCCTCATCACTGTCAAACGCTCCCTAAAACACTTCTGCGAGCAGGCCTTTCTAATCGATCTGGCCCGGGTACCCTGGAAGGATATTGACCTCATCCCGTCAGTTGAGGATGCCTGGTCATTCTTTAAAAGTTACTTCCTCACCATATTAGACAAGCATGCTCCGTTCAAAAAATGCAGAACTAAGAACAGATATAGCCCTTGGTTCACTCCAGACCTGACTGCCCTCGACCAGCACAAAAACATCCTGTGGCGAACTGCAATAGCATCGAAGAGCCCCCGCGATATGCAACTGTTCAGGGAACAGTACACGCAGTCAGTCAGGAAAGCAAAGGCCAGCTTTTTCAAGCAGAAATTTGCATCCTGTAGCTCTAACTCCAAAAAGTTCTGGGATACTGTAAAGTCCATGGAGAACAAGAGCACCTCCTCCCAGCTGCCCACTGCACTGAGGCTAGGTAACACGGTCACCACCGATAAATCCGTGATAATCGAAAACTTCAACAAGCATTTCTCAATGGCTGGCCTTCCTCCTGGCGACTCCAACCTTGGCCAACAGCCCCGCCCCCCCCGCTGCTACTCGCCCAAGCCTCCCCAGCTTCTCCTTTACCCAAATCCAGATAGCAGATGTTCTGAAAGAGCTGGAAAACCTGGACCCATACAAATCAGCTGGGCTTGACAATCTGGACCCCCTATTTCTGAAACTGTCCGCCGCCATTGTCGCACCCCCTATTACCAGCCTGTTCAACCTCTCCTTCGTATCATCTGAGATCCCCAAGGATTGGAAAGCTGCCGCGGTCATCCCCCTCTTCAAAGGGGGAGACACCCTGGACCCAAACTGTTACAGACCTATATCCATCCTGCCCTGCCTATCTAAGGTCTTCGAAAGCCAAGTCAACAAACAGATCACTGACCATCTCGAATCCCACCGTACCTTCTCCGCTGTACAATCCGGTTTCCGAGCCGGTCACGGGTGCACCTCAGCCACGCTCAAGGTACTAAACGATATCATAACCGGCATCGATAAAAGACAGTACTATGCAGCCGTCTTCATCGACCTGGCCAAGGCTTTCGACTCTGTCAATCACCATATTCTTATCGGCAGACTCAGTAGCCTCGGTTTTTCTAATGACTGCCTTGCCTGGTTCACCAACTACTTTGCAGACAGAGTTCAGTGTGTCAAATCGGAGGGCATGTTGTCCGGTCCTCTGGCAGTCTCTATGGGGGTACCACAGGGTTCAATTCTCGGGCCGACTCTTTTCTCTGTATATATCAATGATGTTGCTCTTGCTGCGGGCGATTCCCTGATCCACCTCTACGCAGACGACACCATTCTGTATACTTCTGGCCCTTCCTTGGACACTGTGCTATCTAATCTCCAAACGAGCTTCAATGCCATACAACACTCCTTCCGTGGCCTCCAACTGCTCTTAAACGCTAGTAAAACCAAATGCATGCTTTTCAACCGTTCGCTGCCTGCACCCGCACGCCCGACTAGCATCACCACCCTGGACGGTTCCGACCTAGAATATGTGGACATCTATAAGTACCTAGGTGTCTGGCTAGACTGCAAACTCTCCTTCCAGACTCATATCAAACATCTCCAATCCAAAATCAAATCTAGAGTCGGCTTTCTATTTCGCAACAAAGCCTCCTTCACTCACGCCGCCAAACTTACCCTAGTAAAACTGACTATCCTACCGATCCTCGACTTCGGCGATGTCATCTACAAAATAGCTTCCAATACTCTACTCAGCAAACTGGATGCAGTTTATCACAGTGCCATCCATTTTGTTACTAAAGCACCTTATACGACCCACCACTGCGACCTGTATGCCCTAGTCGGCTGGCCCTCGCTACATGTTCGTCGTCAGACCCACTGGCTCCAGGTCATCTACAAGGCTATGCTAGGTAAAGTGCCGCCTTATCTCAGTTCACTGGTCACGATGGCTACACCCACCCGTAGCACGCGCTCCAGCAGGTGTATCTCACTGATCATCCCTAAAGCCAAAACCTCATTTGGACGCCTTTCCTTCCAGTTCTCTGCTGCCTGCGACTGGAACGAATTGCAAAAATCTCTGAAGTTGGAGACTTTTATCTCCCTCAACAACTTTAAACATCTGCTATCCGAGCAGCTAACCGATCGCTGCAGCTGTACATAGTCCATCGGTATATAGCCCACCCAATTTACCTACCTCACCCCCCATACTGCTTTTATTTATTTACTTTTCTGCTCTTTTGCACACCAGTATCTCTACTTGCACATGATCATCTGATGATTTATCACTCCAGTGTTAATCTGCTAAATTGTAATTATTCGATTTATTGCCTACCTCCTCATGCCTTTTGCACACATTGTATATAGATTCTCTTTTTTCTACCATGTTATTGACTTGTTTATTGTCTACTCCATGTGTAACTCTGTGTTGTTGTCTGTTCACACTGCTATGCTTTATCTTGGCCAGGTCGCAGTTGCAAATGAGAACTTGTTCTCAACTAGCCTACCTGGTTAAATAAAGGTGAAAAAAAAAAAGTCAGACTCATCATAGACCTCTCATTCAGACTCATCATAGACCTCTCATTCAGACTCATCATAGACCTCCCCTTCAGACTCATCCTAGACCTCTCCTTCAGACTCATCCTAGACCTCCCCTTCAGACTCATCCTAGACCTCCCCTTCAGACTCATCATAGACCTCCCCTTCAGACTCATCCTAGACCTCCCCTTCAGACTCATCCTAGACCTCCCCTTCAGACTCATCCTAGACCTCCCCTTCAGACTCATCATAGACCTCTCATTCAGACTCATCATAGACCTTCCCTTCAGACTCATCCTAGACCACCCATTCAGACTCATCCTTGACCTCCCATTCAGACTCATCCTAGACCTCCCATTCAGCCTGAAGGGGAGGTCTAGGGGTGTCTACATACAGGACTAGGGTGAGGCTAAAGGGGAGGTCTAGGGGTGTCTACATACAGGACTAGGGTGAGGCTAAAGGGGAGGTCTAGGGGTGTCTACATACAGGACTAGGGTGAGGCTAAAGGGGAGGTCTAGGGGTGTCTACATACAGGACTAGGGTGAGGCTAAAGGGGAGGTCTAGGGGTGTCTACATACAGGACTAGGGTGAGGCTAAAGGGGAGGTCTAGGGGTGTCTACATACAGGACTAGGGTGAGGCTAAAGGGGAGGTCTAGGGGTGTCTACATACAAGACTAGGGTGAGGCTAAAGGGGAGGTCTAGGGGTGTCTACATACAGGACCAGGGTGAGGCTAAAGGGGAGGTCTAGGGGTGTCTACATACAGGACTAGGGTGAGGCTAAAGGGGAGGTCTAGGGGTGTCTACATACAGGACTAGGGTGAGGCTGAAGGGGAGGTCTAGGGGTGTCTACATACAGGACTAGGGTGAGGCTAAAGGGGAGGTCTAGGGGTGTCTACATACAGGACTAGGGTGAGGCTAAAGGGGAGGTCTAGGGGTGTCTACATACAGGACTAGGGTGAGGCTAAAGGGGAGGTCTAGGGGTGTCTACATACAGGACTAGGGTGAGGCTAAAGGGGAGGTCTAGGGGTGTCTACATACAGGACTAGGGTGAGGCTAAAGGGGAGGTCTAGGGGTGTCTACATACAGGACTAGGGTGAGGCTAAAGGGGAAGTCTAGGGGTGTCTACATACAGGACTAGGGTGAGGCTAAAGGGGAAGTCTAGGGGTGTCTACATACAGGACTAGGAGAACTCCATGTTTCCATTGTTTCCTCACTGCTAATACTGACTGGACTCCTACTGTGTGATGGGTGGATAGTGGTAGAGCCTCTTTCCTTATTGGTCTAAGTAACCAAGAAAAATATATGATTGGTCCAGCAGACCATTAAGCCCCACCCACCTTGAGTATGTTGACGTATGGGACACCGTCGGGGCCGTATCGAGAGCCGTTCACCTCGATGTGTTTAAGCCACTGGATATGAGGCTGGGCATCGCTGTACACTTTACAGTGGAATTCCACATCACTGCCCAGATCCACTGTCTGATTGGCTGGAAGACCCGCCTGGAGGATGGGCCTGTGAGGGGAGCGCTCTGGTTGGGCCAGGGAAGGGAAAGCGGCAGGAGGTTTATTGGTAAACAAAACACACAGAGTATAATGAACTCACCTCAATCACATTGATGATTGATAGCATGTGACAATATAAAGTAATGTAAATTCATCCAATCCAGTTGTCCGTCATATAGTGCTCCCAGACCACCTTGCCTAGCATGTCTAACTGGTAGCTGTGGTGGTGTCTTACCTAGCATGTCTAGCTGGTAGCTGTGGTGGTGTCTTACCTAGCATGTCTAACTGGTAGCTGTGGTGGTGTCTTACCTAGCACGTCTAGCTGGAAGGTGTGGTGATGTCTTACCTAGCACATCTAGCTGGTAGCTGTGGTGATGTCTTACCTAGCATGTCTAGCTGTGGTGGTGTCTTACCTAGCACGTCTAACTGGTAGCTGTGGTGGTGTCTTACCTAGCATGTCTAGCTGGTAGCTGTGGTGGTGTCTTACCTAGCATGTCTAGCTGGTAGCTGTGGTGGTGTCTTACCTAGCACGTCTAGCTGGTAGCTGTGGTGGTGTCTTACCTAGCATGTCTAACTGGTAGCTGTGGTGGTGTCTTACCTAGCATGTCTAACTGGTAGCTGTGGTGGTGTCTTACCTAGCACGTCTAGCTGGTAGCTGTGGTGGTGTCTTACCTAGCACGTCTAGCTGGTAGCTGTGGTAATGTCTTACCTAGCACGTCTAGCTGGTAGCTGTGGTGGTGTCTTATCTAGCACGTCTAGCTGGTAGCTGTGGTGGTGTCTTACTTAGCACGTCTAGCTGGTAGCTGTGGTGATGTCTTACCTAGCACGTCTAGCTGGTAGCTGTGGTGGTGTCTTACCTAGCATGTCTAACTGGTAGCTGTGGTGATGTCTTACCTAGCATGTCTAGCTGTGGTGGTGTCTTACCTAGCACGTCTAACTGGTAGCTGTGGTGGTGTCTTACCTAGCATGTCTAGCTGGTAGCTGTGGTGGTGTCTTACCTAGCATGTCTAGCTGGTAGCTGTGGTGGTGTCTTACCTAGCACGTCTAGCTGGTAGCTGTGGTGGTGTCTTACCTAGCATGTCTAACTGGTAGCTGTGGTGGTGTCTTACCTAGCATGTCTAACTGGTAGCTGTGGTGGTGTCTTACCTAGCACGTCTAGCTGGTAGCTGTGGTGGTGTCTTACCTAGCACGTCTAGCTGGTAGCTGTGGTAATGTCTTACCTAGCACGTCTAGCTGGTAGCTGTGGTGGTGTCTTACCTAGCACGTCTAGCTGGTAGCTGTGGTGGTGTCTTACTTAGCACGTCTAGCTGGTAGCTGTGGTGATGTCTTACCTAGCACGTCTAGCTGGTAGCTGTGGTGGTGTCTTACCTAGCATGTCTAACTGGTAGCTGTGGTGGTGTCTTACCTAGCACGTCTAGCTGGTAGCTGTGGTGGTGTCTTACCTAGCACGTCTAGCTGATAGCTGTGGTGGTGTCTTACCTAGCATGTCTAACTGGTAGCTGTGGTGGTGTCTTACCTAGCACATCGAACTGGTAGCTGTGGTGGTGTCTTACCTAGCACGTCTAACTGGTAGCTGTGGTGGTGTCTTACCTAGCATGTCTAGCTGGTAGCTGTGGTGATGTCTTACCTAGCATGGCTAGCTGTGGTGGTGTCTTACCTAGCACATCGAACTGGTAGCTGTGGTGATGTCTTACCTAGCACATCGAACTGGTAGCTGTGGTGGTGTCTTACCTAGCATGTCTACCTGGTAGCTGTGGTGATGTCTTACCTAGCATGTCTAACTGGTAGCTGTGGTGGTGTCTTACCTAGCACGTCTAACTGGTAGCTGTGGTGATGTCTTACCTAGCATGTCTAGCTGGTAGCTGTGGTGGTGTCTTACCTAGCATGTCTAACTGGTAGCTGTGGTGGTGTCTTACCTAGCACGTCTAGCTGGTAGCTGTGGTGGTGTCTTACCTAGCATGTCTAGCTGGTAGCTGTGGTGGTGTCTTACCTAGCACGTCTAACTGGTAGCTGTGGTGGTGTCTTACCTAGCACGTCTAGCTGGTAGCTGTGGTGGTGTCTTACCTAGCACGTCTAGCTGGTAGCTGTGGTGGTGTCTTACCTAGCACGTCTAGCTGGTAGCTGTGGTGGTGTCTTACCTAGCATGTCGAACTGGTAGCTGTGGTGGTGTCTTACCTAGCACGTCTAGCTGGTAGCTATGGTGGTGTCTTACCTAGCACGTCTAGCTGGTAGCTGTGGTGGTGTCTTACCTAGCACGTCTAGCTGGTAGCTGTGGTGGTGTCTTACCTAGCACGTCTAGCTGGTAGCTATGGTGGTGTCTTACCTAGCACGTCTAGCTGGTAGCTGTGGGTGATGGTGTCTTACCTAGCACGTCTAGCTGGTAGCTGTGGGTGATGGTGTCTTACCTAGCATGTCTAGCTGGAAGCTGTGGTGGTGTCTTACCTAGCATGTCTAGCTGGTAGCTGTGGTGGTGTCTTACCTAGCATGTCTAACTGGTAGCTGTGGTGGTGTCTTACCTAGCACGTCTAGCTGGTAGCTGTGGTGGTGTCTTACCTAGCATGTCTAGCTGGTAGCTGTGGTGATGTCTTACCTAGCATGTCTAGCTGGTAGCTGTGGTGGTGTCTTACCTAGCATGTCTAACTGGTAGCTGTGGTGGTGTCTTACCTAGCACGTCTAGCTGGTAGCTGTGGTGGTGTCTTACCTAGCATGTCTAGCTGGTAGCTGTGGTGGTGTCTTACCTAGCACGTCTAACTGGTAGCTGTGGTGGTGTCTTACCTAGCACGTCTAGCTGGTAGCTGTGGTGGTGTCTTACCTAGCACGTCTAGCTGGTAGCTGTGGTGGTGTCTTACCTAGCACGTCTAGCTGGTAGCTGTGGTGGTGTCTTACCTAGCATGTCGAACTGGTAGCTGTGGTGGTGTCTTACCTAGCACGTCTAGCTGGTAGCTGTGGTGGTGTCTTACCTAGCATGTCTAACTGGTAGCTGTGGTGATGTCTTACCTAGCATGTCTAGCTGGTAGCTGTGGTGGTGTCTTACCTAGCATGTCTAACTGGTAGCTGTGGTGGTGTCTTACCTAGCACGTCTAGCTGGTAGCTGTGGTGGTGTCTTACCTAGCATGTCTAACTGGTAGCTGTGGTGATGTCTTACCTAGCACGTCTAGCTGGTAGCTGTGGTGGTGTCTTACCTAGCACGTCTAGCTGGTAGCTGTGGTGGTGTCTTACCTAGCACGTCTAGCTGGTAGCTGTGGTGGTGTCTTACCTAGCACGTCTAGCTGGTAGCTGTGGTGGTGTCTTACCTAGCATGTCGAACTGGTAGCTGTGGTGGTGTCTTACCTAGCATGTCTAACTGGTAGGTGTGGTGATGTCTTACCTAGCACGTCTAGCTGGTAGCTGTGGTGGTGTCTTACCTAGCACGTCTAGCTGGTAGCTGTGGTGGTGTCTTACCTAGCACGTCTAGCTGGTAGCTATGGTGGTGTCTTACCTAGCACGTCTAGCTGGTAGCTGTGGGTGATGGTGTCTTACCTAGCACGTCTAGCTGGTAGCTGTGGGTGATGGTGTCTTACCTAGCACGTCTAGCTGGTAGCTGTGGGTGATGGTGTCTTACCTAGCACGTCTAGCTGGTAGCTGTGGGTGATGGTGTCTTACCTAGCATGTCTAGCTGGAAGCTGTGGTGGTGTCTTACCTAGCACGTCGAGCTGGTAGGTGTGGGTGATGGTGCCGTACTTGTTCTGTACAACACAGGTGTAGTTCCCACGGTCTGAAGGGACAGCACTCTCCATCACCAGACTCCACTGCTGGTGCCTTAGCTGAGGGGGAGAGAGGGGGTAAGGCAGGGAGGGAGGAGAGAGGGGGAAGCAGGAGGGGAGTATGGGCAGGGAGAGACAAGGAGAGAAGTAGGGAGGGGTAGAGACAGGTTTAGCATGAGAGTTCAACATAAGACTGGGGCCAAGTGACAAAGAGGAGAGACAGAGGTTTGTCAAACATGGCAAGGAGAAAAGAGAGAGGAGATGGGTGTTAGAGCTAATCTCTGGGAGTAGCTCTGAGCTAATCCCAGAGCTACGGTAATCGGGCTGGAATAAGGACCAGAGCTACGGTAATCGGGCTGGGATAAGGACCAGAGCTACGGTAATCGGGCTGGGATAAGGACCAGAGCTACGGTAATCGGGCTGGGATAAGGACCAGAGCTACGGTAATCAGGCTGGGATTAGGACCAGAGCTACGGTAATCGGGCTGGGATAAGGACCAGAGCTACGGTAATCAGGCTGGATAAGGACCAGAGCTACGGTAATCAGGCTGGATAAGGACCAG
The DNA here is from genome assembly GCF_045679555.1 of Salvelinus alpinus. NCBI lineage: Eukaryota > Metazoa > Chordata > Actinopteri > Salmoniformes > Salmonidae > Salvelinus > Salvelinus alpinus. The sequence goes on along the minus strand of NC_092110.1, from coordinate 44,814,695 downwards.
AGCTACGGTAATCAGGCTGGGATAAGGACCAGAGCTATGGTAATCGGGCTGGGATAAGGACCAGAGCTACGGTAATCAGGCTGGGATAAGGACCAGAGCTATGGTAATCAGGCTGGGATAAGGACCAGAGCTACGGTAATCGGGCTGGATAAGGACCAGAGCTACGTTAATCGGGCTGGGATAAGGACCAGAGCTACGGTAATCGGGCTGGGAATAGGACCAGAGCTACGGTAATCGGGCTGGGATAAGGACCAGAGCTACGGTAATCGGGCTGGGATAAGGACCAGAGCTACGGTAATCGGGCTGGATAAGGACCAGAGCTACGGTAATCGGGCTGGGATAAGGACCAGAGCTACGGTAATCGGGCTGGGATAAGGACCAGAGCTACGGTAATCAGGCTGGGATAAGGACCAGAGCTACGGTAATCGGGCTGGGACCACGGTAATCGGGCTGGGAATAGGACCAGAGCTACGGTAAAATAGGCTGGATTAGGACCAGAGCTTCGGTAATCGGGCTGGGATAAGGACCAGAGCTATGGTAATCGGGCTGGGATAAGGACCAGAGCTACGGTAAAATAGGCTGGATTAGGACCAGAGCTACGGTAATCGGGCTGGGATAAGGACCAGAGCTACGGTAATCGGGCTGGGATAAGGACCAGAGCTACGGTAATCGGGCTGGGATTAGGACCAGAGCTACGGTAATCGGGCTGGCTTTGTAGTGCCTGTCCAGAATGGCTCGATCATGTGAATGGGCATATTGGAAGACTCCATGTCAGTAGGGATGGGATTTTGTAAATGTGTTATATTGGTATATTGTATCATGAGAAACGTGTTGTAATGTATATAATTCATTATGTTTAGATGAGTGGAAAATGTTGGCTTTGATGAAGGTAATTGCTTAATTAATTAGTGCTGGGTATGTTCTGACGGGAGGGGCTTCCCCTACAAAAGGAGCCTCTCTTTCAGTTCAAGGGGGGAGCCATTTTGTATTGAGCTGTTGATGGGGCAGCAGTGTTTTGAAGCTGTCCCCAAAATGGATACCTTGGATGGTAGGTTGTTTTTCTTCCATATTCACTATGTAAATAAACACCCAGAAGCACAGAAGAACTTTTACAGCTCCGCCATCTTTAAATTTGATAGAGGTTTTTCAGTTTAGCCTTCTGGCCTAGTCTACATGACAGGGTTACTACACTGCCTGTCTATACTACACTACACAGGGTTACTACACTGTACCAGTCTATACTACACTACACAGGGTTACTACACTGTGCCAGTCTATACTACACTACACAGGGTTACTACACTGCCAGTCTATACTACACTGCACAGGGTTACTACACTGCCAGTCTATACTACACTACACAGGGTTACTACATTGTGCCAGTCTATACTACACTACACAGGGTTACTACACTGACAGTCTATACTACACTACACAGGGTTACTACAATGCCAGTCTATACTACACTACACAGGGTTACTACACTGCCAGTCTATACTACACTACACAGGGTTACTACACTGTACCAGTCTATACTACACTACACAGGGTTACTACACTGTGCCAGTCTATACTACACTACACAGGGTTACTACACTGTACCAGTCTATACTACACTACACAGGGTTACTACACTGTACCAATCTATACTACACTACACAGGGTTACTACACTGACAGTCTATACTACACTACACAGGGTTACTACAATGCCAGTCTATACTACACTGCACAGGGTTACTACACTGTACCAGTCTATACTACACTACACAGGGTTACTACACTGTACCAGTCTATACTACACTACACAGGGTTATTACACTGTGCCAGTCTATACTACACTACACAGGGTTACTACACTGTACCAGTTTATACTACACTACACAGGGTTACTACACTGTACCAGTCTATACTACACTACACATGGTTACTACACTGTACCAGTCTATACTACACTACAGAGGGTTACTACACTGTACCAGTTTATACTACACTACACAGGGTTACTACACTACACATGGTTACTACACTGTACCAGTACACATGTACAGTGTACTACCCCTGTGTAGTATAGACTGGTACAGTGTAGTATAGACTGGTACAGTGTAGTACCCCTGTGTAGTATAGACTGGTACAGTGTAGTATAGACTGGTGCTGTGTAGTAAAGACTGGTACTGTGTAGTACAGACTGGTACTGTGTAGTAAAGACTGGTACTGTGTAGTATAGGCTGGTACTGTGTAGTATAGACTGGTACAGTGTAGTATCCCTGTGTAGTATAGGCTGGTACAGTGTAGTATAGACTGGTACTGTTTAGTATAGACTGGTACAGTGTAGTACCCCTGTGTAGTATAGACTGGTACAGTGTAGTATAGACTGGTACAGTGTAGTATAGACTTGTACGGTGTAGTATAGACGTGTACGGTGTAGTATAGACTTGTACTTTGTAGTATAGACTTGTATGGTGTAGTACCCCTGTGTAGTATAGACTGGTACAGTGTAGTAACCCTGTGTAGTGTAGTATAGACTTGTACAGTGTAGTACCCCTGTGTAGTGTAGTATAGACTGGTACAGTGTAGTAACCCTGTGTAGTGTAGTATAGACTGGCACAGTGTAATAACCCTGTGTAGTGTAGTATAGACTGGTACAGTGTAGTATAGACTGCTACAGTGCAGTATAGACTTGTACAGTGTAGTACCCCTGTGTAGTATAGACTGGTACAGTGTAGTATAGACTGCTACAGTGCAGTATAGACTTGTACAGTGTAGTACCCCTGTGTAGTATAGACTGGTACAGTGTAGTATAGACTGCTACAGTGTAGTATAGCCTGCTACAGTGTAGTACCCCTGTGTAGTATAGACTTGTACAGTGTAGTATAGACTGGTACAGTGTAGTATAGACTGGTACAGTGTAGTAACCCTGTGTAGTGTAGTATAGACTTGTACAGTGTAGTACCCCTGTGTAGTATAGCCTGATACAGTGTAGTACCCCTGTATAATGTAGTATAGACTTGTACTGTGTAGTATAGACTTGTACTGTGTAGTATAGACTGGTACTGTGTAGTATAGACTGGTACAGTGTAGTACCCCTGTATAATGTAGTATAGACTTGTACAGTGTAGTCTAGACTGGTACAGTGTAGTATAGACTTGTACGGTGTAGTACCCCTGTGTAGTATAGCCTGATACAGTGTAGTATAGACTGCTACAGTGTAGTACCCCTGTGTAGTATAGCCTGATACAGTGTAGTATAGACTGGTACCCTTGTTGATAATTATTGATAATGTATGTGATATCAACAGATAAGTATAAGTATTCTGGGTGATTTAAATATTGACTGGCTCTCATCAAGCTGCCCACTCAAGATTGTTTTTTAAACTGTAACCAGTGCTGGCAACCTGGTTCAACCTGGTTCTATAACCAGTGCTGGCAACCTGGTTCAACCTGGTTCAACGTGGTTCAACGTGGTTCAACCTGGTTCTGTAACCAGTGCTGGCAACCTGGCTGCAGAAATGTGCTTTAAAGCAGTGTCCAGATCCACAGGATGTAGTGATCACAATATAGTAGCCATATCTAGGAAAACCAAAGTTCCCAAGGCTGAGCCTAATATAGTGTAAAAGAGTTCATACAATACGTTTTGTAGTGATTCCTGATGATGTAAATAATATTTGCTGGTCTGTGGTGTGTAATGAGGAGCAACCAGACGATGCACTTGACACATTTATGAAACTACTTATTCCAGTTACTAATAAGCACCCATTAAGAACATGTCTGTAAAAACTATTAAATCTCCTTGGATTGATGAGGAATTGAAAAATTGTATGGTTGAGAGAAATTAGGCATTTAAATCATGGCAGCCCAACAGATTGGCAAACGTACTGCAAATTAAGAAATCATGTGACTAAACTAAATAAAAATAAACTATAGTATGAAACAAATATAAATGATATAAAGAATGATAGTAAAAAGCTTTGGGGCTCCTGAAATGACATTTTGGGAAAAAAGCAGCTCCTTCATTCATTGAATCAGATCATTCATCACAAAACCCACTGATATTGCCAACTACTTTAATGTGTTTTTCATTGGCAAGATGAGCAAACTAAGGCCTGACACGCTAACAACCAACGCTGACACTACACATCCAAGTATATCGGACCAAATTAAGAAAAACAAGAATTGTACTTTGAATTCCTTAAAGTCAGTGTGGAAGAGGTGAAAAAAATATTGTTGTCTATCAACAATGACAAGCCACCGGGGTCTGACAATCTGGATGGAAAAATACTGAGGATAATAGAGGACGATATTGCCACTCCTATTTGCCACATCTTCAATGTAAGCCTTCTAGAGAGCATCTGCCCTCAGGCCTGGAGGGAAGCTAAAGTAATTCTGCTACCCAAGAATAGTAAAGCCCCCTTTACTGGCTAAAATAGCTGACCAATCAGCCTGTTACCAACCCTTAGTAAACTATTGGGGGAAAATGGTGTTTGACCAGATACAATGCTATTTCACAGTAAACAAATTGACAACAGAATGTCAGCACACTTATAGGGAAGGACACTCAACAAGCACTTACACAAATTACTGATGATTGGCTGAGAGAAATTGATGACAAAATTATTGTGGGGTCTTGTTAGACTTCAGTGCAGCTTTTGACATTATCGATCATAGTCTGCTGCTGGAAAAACGTATGTGTTATGGCTTTACAATCCCTGCTATAATGTGGATAAAGAGTTACCTGTCTAACAGAACGCAGAGGGTGTTCTTTAATGGAAACCTCTTCAACATAATCCAGGTAGAATCAGGAATTCCCCAGGGCAGCTGTTAACTAACGACATGCCACTGACTTTGAGTAAAGCCAGAGTGTCTATGTATGTGGATGACTGTAACGATTTTCATCGGGAGAAGGAGAAGAGGACCAAGGTGCAGCGTGGTAAGTGTTCATTTTAATGATCTAAAATAAACCGAACACTGAAATGACAAAAACAACAAAGAGAGAGAACGAAACAAAACAGTTCTGTAAGGTGAACACACAAAACAGAAAACAACTACCCACAAACACAGGTGGGAACAGGCTACCTAAATATGGTTCTCAATCAGAGACAACGATAGACAGCTGCCTCTGATTGAGAACCACACACGGCCAAACACAAAGAAATAGGCAACATAGAACACTAGACATAGAATGCCCACCTAAACTCACGCCCTGACCAACCAAAATAGAGACATAAAAAGGATCTCTAAGGTCAGGGCGTGACAATGACTCAACACTATACACGTCAGCTACTACAGCGACTGAAATGACTGCAACACTAAACAAAGAGCTGAGTGGTTTCAGAATGGGTGGCAAGGAATAAGTCCTAAATATTTCTAAAACTAAAAGCATTGTATTTGGAACAAGACACTGACTAAACCCTAAACCTCAACTAAACCTTGTAATAAATAATCTGGAAATTGAGCAAATTGAGATGACTAAACTGCTTGGAGTAACCCTAGATTGTAAACTGTTATGGTCAAAACATATTGATACAACAGTAACTAAGATGGGGAGAAGTCTGTCCATAATAAAGCGATGCTCTACCTTCTTAACAACACTATCAACAAGGCAGGTTCTACAGGCCCTAGTTTCTACCTTCTTAACAACACTATCAACAAGGCAGGTCCTACAGGCCCTAGTTTCTACCTTCTTAACAACACTATCAACAAGGCAGGTCCTACAGGCCCTAGTTTCTACCTTAACAACACTATCAACAAGGCAGGTCCTACAGGCCCTAGTTTCTACCTTCTTAACAACACTGTCAACAAGGCAGGTCCTACAGGCCCTAGTTTCTACCTTAACAACACTATCAACAAGGCAGGTCCTACAGGCCCTAGTTTCTACCTTCTTAACAGCACTATCAACAAGGCAGGTCCTACAGGCCCTAGTTTCTACCTTCTTAACAACACTATCAACAAGGCAGGTCCTACAGGCCCTAGTTTCTACCTTCTTAACAACACTATCAACAAGGCAGGTCCTACAGGCCCTAGTTTCTACCTTCTTAACAACACTATCAACAAGGCAGGTCCTACAGGCCCTAGTTTCTACCTTCTTAACAACACTATCAACAAGGCAGGTCCTACAGGCCCTAGTTTCTACCTTCTTAACAACACTATCAACAAGGCAGGTCCTACAGGCCCTAGTTTCTACCTTCTTAACAACACTATCAACAAGGCAGGTCCTACAGGCCCTAGTTTCTACCTTCTTAACAACACTATCAAGAAGGCAGGTCCTACAGGCCCTAGTCTCTACCTTCTTAACAACACTATCAACAAGGCAGGTCCTACAGGCCCTAGTTTCTACCTTCTTAACAACACTATCAACAAGGCAGGTCCTACAGGCCCTAGTTTCTACCTTCTTAACAGCACTATCAACAAGGCAGGTTCTACAGGCCCTAGTTTCTACCTTCTTAACAACACTATCAACAAGGCAGGTTCTACAGGCCCTAGTTTCTACCTTCTTAACAACACTATCAACAAGGCAGGTCCTACAGGCCCTAGTTTCTACCTTCTTAACAACACTATCAACAAGGCAGGTCCTACAGGCCCTAGTTTCTACCTTCTTAACAACACTGTCAACAAGGCAGGTCCTACAGGCCCTAGTTTCTACCTTAACAACACTATCAACAAGGCAGGTCCTACAGGCCCTAGTTTCTACCTTCTTAACAGCACTATCAACAAGGCAGGTCCTACAGGCCCTAGTTTCTACCTTCTTAACAACACTATCAAAAAGGCAGGTCCTACAGGCCCTAGTTTCTACCTTCTTAACAACACTGTCAACAAGGCAGGTCCTACAGGCCCTAGTTTCTACCTTAACAACACTATCAACAAGGCAGGTCCTACAGGCCCTAGTTTCTACCTTCTTAACAACACTATCAACAAGGCAGGTCCTACAGGCCCTAGTTTCTACCTTCTTAACAACACTATCAACAAGGCAGGTCCTACAGGCCCTAGTTTCTACCTTCTTAACAACACTATCAACAAGGCAGGTCCTACAGGCCCTAGTTTCTACCTTCTTAACAACACTATCAACAAGGCAGGTCCTACAGGCCCTAGTTTCTACCTTCTTAACAACACTATCAACAAGGCAGGTCCTACAGGCCCTAGTTTCTACCTTCTTAACAGCACTATCAACAAGGCAGGTCCTACAGGCCCTAGTTTCTACCTTCTTTACAACACTATCAACAAGGCAGGTCCTACAGGCCCTAGTTTCTACCTTCTTAACAGCACTATCAACAAGGCAGATCCTACAGGCCCTAGTTTCTACCTCCTTAACAACACTATCAACAAGGCAGGTCCTACAGGCCCTAGTTTCTACCTTCTTAACAACACTATCAACAAGGCAGGTCCTACAGGCCCTTGTTTTGTCGCACCTTGACTACCTTTCAGTCATGTGGTCAGGTGCCACAAAAAAGGACAAAGGAAAATTGCAATTAGCTCAGAACAGGGTAGCACATCTTGCCCCTGTATGTACACAGAGAGCTAATATTAATAATACGCATGTCAATCTCTCCTGGCTGAAAGTAGAGGAGAGATTGACTTCATCACTACTTGTATTTATGAGAGTTATTGACATGTTGAATGTCTGTTTAAACTACTGGCACACAGCTCGGACACCCATGCATACCCCACAAGACATGCCACAAGAGGTCTCTTCACAGTCCCCAAGTCCAGAACAGACTATGGAAGGTGCATAGTACTACATAGAGCCATGACTACATGGAACTCTATTCCACATCAGTGGAGTGTAGTATAGACTGGTACAGTGTAGTAACCCTGTGCAGTGTAGTATAGACTGGTACAGTGTAGTAACCCTGTGTAGTGTAGTATAGACTGGTACAGTGTAGTAACCCTGTGTAGTGTAGTATAGACTGGTACAGTGTAGTAACCCTGTGCAGTGTAGTATAGACTGGTACAGTGTAGTAACCCTGTGCAGTGTAGTATAGACTGGTACAGTGTAGTAACCCTGTGTAGTGTAGTATAGACTGGTACAGTGTAGTAACCCTGTGTAGTGTAGTATAGATTGGTACAGTGTAGTAACCCTGTGTAGTGTAGTATAGATTGGTACAGTGTAGTAACCCTGTGTAGTGTAGTATAGACTGGTACAGTGTAGTAATCCTGTGTAGTGTAGTATAGACTGGTACAGTGTAGTAACCCTGTGTAGTGTAGTATAGACGGGCAGTGTAGTAACCCTGTGTAGTGTAGTATAGACTGGTACAGTGTAGTAACCCTGTGTAGTGTAGTATAGACTGGTACAGTGTAGTAACCCTGTGTAGTGTAGTATAGACTGGTACAGTGTAGTAACCCTGTGTAGTGTAGTATAGATTGGTACAGTGTAGTAACCCTGTGTAGTGTAGTATAGACTGGCACAGTGTAGTAACCCTGTGTAGTGTAGTATAGACAGGCAGTGTAGTAACCCTGTGTAGTGTAGTATAGACTGGTACAGTGTAGTAACCCTGTGTAGTGTAGTATAGACTGGTACAGTGTAGTAACCCTGTGTAGTGTAGTATAGACTGGTACAGTGTAGTAACCCTGTGTGGTGTAGTATAGACTGGTACAGTGTAGTAACCCTGTGTAGTGTAGTATAGACTGGCAGTGTAGTAACCCTGTGTAGTGTAGTATAGACTGGTACAGTGTAGTAACCCTGTGTAGTGTAGTATAGACTGGCAGTGTAGTAACCCTGTGTAGTGTAGTATAGACTGGTACAGTGTAGTAACCCTGTGTAGTGTAGTATAGACTGGTACAGTGTAGTAACCTTGTGTAGTGTAGTATAGATTGATACAGTGTAGTACAGACCCATACAGTGGGTAGAACCATTCAACCCCTACCCTGGGTAGAACCATTTACCCCCTACCCTGGGTAGAACCATTTAACCTCTACCCTGTGTAGAACCATTTAACCCCTACACTGGGCAAAAGCATTTAACCCGTTCACTGGGCAAAAGCATTTAACCCGTTCACTGGGCAAAACCATTTAACCCCTACACTGGGTAGAACTGTTAAACCCCTACCCTGGGTAAAACCATTTAACCCGTTCACTGGGTGGAACAGTTTACCCCCTACCCTGGGTAGAACCATTTAACCCCTACCCTGGGTAAAACCATTTAACCCCTACACTGGGTAGAACCATTTAACCCCTACCCTGGGTAGAACCATTTAACCCCTACCCTGGGTAAAACCATTTAACCCCTACACTGGGTAGAACCATTTAACCCCTACCCTGGGTAGAACCATTTAACCCCTACCCTGGGTAAAACCATTTAACTCCTACACTGGGTAGAACCATTTAACCCCTACCCTGGGTAGAACCATTTAACCCCTACCCTGGGTAAAACCATTTAACCCCTACACTGGGTAGAACCATTTAACCCCTACACTGGGTAGAACCATTTAACCCCTACCCTGGGTAAAACCATTTAACCCCTACACTGGGTAGAACCATTTAACCCCTACCCTGGGAGGAACCATTTAACCCCTACCCTGGGTAAAACCATTTAACCCCTACACTGGGTAGAACCATTTAACCCCTACCCTGGGTAGAACCATTTAACCCCTACCCTGGGTAAAACCATTTAACTCCTACACTGGGTAGAACCATTTAACCCCTACCCTGGTTAGAACCATTTAACCCCTACCCTGGGTAAAACCATTTAACCCCTACACTGGGTAGAACCATTTAACCCCTACACTGGGTAGAACCATTTAACCCCTACCCTGGGTAAAACCATTTAACCCCTACACTGGGTAGAACCATTTAACCCCTACCCTGGGTAGAACCATTTAACCCCTACCCTGGGTAAAACCATTTAACCCCTACACTGGGTAGAACCATTTAACCCCTACCCTGGGTAGAACCATTTAACCCCTACCCTGGGTAAAACCATTTAACCCCTTCACTGGGTAGAACAGTTTAACCCGTTCACTGGGTAAAACCATTTAACCCGTTCACTGGGTAGAACCATTTAACCCCGACCCTGGGTAGAACCATTTAACCCGTTCACTGGGTAGAACCATTTAACCCCTACACTGGGTAGAACAGTTTAACCCGTTCACTGGGTAGAACCATTTAACCCGTTCACTGGGTAGAACCATTTAACCCCTTCACTGGGTAGAACCATTTAACCCCTACCCTGGGTAGAACCATTTAACCCGTTCACTGGGTAAAACCATTTAACCCGTTCACTGGGTAGAACCATTTAACCCCTTCACTGGGTAGAACCATTTAACCCGTTCACTGGGTAGAACCATTTAACCCCTACACTGGGTAGAACCATTTAACCCCTTCACTGGGTAGAACCATTTAACCCCTACCCTGGGTAGAACCATTTAACCCGTTCACTGGGTAGAACCATTTAACCCCTACACTGGGTAAAACAGTTTAACCCGTTCACTGGGTAAAACCATTTAACCCGTTCACTGGGTAGAACCATTTAACCCGTTCACTGGGTAGAACCATTTAACCCCTTCACTGGGTAGAACCATTTAACCCGTTCACTGGGTAGAACCATTTAACCCCTTCACTGGGTAGAACCATTTAACACGTTCACTGGGTAGAACCATTTAACCCGTTCACTGGGTAGAACCATTTAACCCGTTCACTGGGTAGAACCATTTAACCCCTTCACTGGGTAGAACCATTTAACACGTTCACTGGGTAGAACCATTTAACCCCTTCACTGGGTAGAACCATTTAACCCGTTCACTGGGTAGAACCATTTAACCCGTTCACTGGGTAGAACCATTTAACCCCTTCACTGGGTAGAACCATTTAACACGTTCACTGGGTAGAACCATTTAACCCGTTCACTGGGTAGAACCATTTAACCCCTTCCCTGGGTAGAACCATTTAACACGTTCACTGGGTAGAACCATTTAACCCCTACCCTGGGTAGAACCATTTAACCCGTTCACTGGGTAAAACCATTTAACCCGTTCACTGGGTAGAACCATTTAACCCGTTCACTGGGTAGAACCATTTAACCCCTTCACTGGGTAGAACCATTTAAGACGTTCACTGGGTAAAACCATTTAACCCCTACACTGGGTAGAACCATTTAACCCGTTCACTGGGTAGAACCATTTAACCCGTTCACTGGGTAGAACCATTTAACCCGTTCACTGGGTAGAACCATTTAACCCCTACACTGGGTAGAACCATTTAACCCCTACACTGGGTAGAACCATTTAACCCGTTCACTGGGTAGAACCATTTAACCCGTTCACTGGGTAGAACCATTTAACCCCTACACTGGGTAGAACCATTTAACCCCTTCACTGGATAGAACCATTTAACCCGTTCACTGGGTAGAACCATTTAACCCCTACACTGGGTAGAACCATTTAACCCGTTCACTGGGTAGAACCATTTAACCCGTTCACTGGGTAGAACCATTTAACCCCTTCACTGGGTAGAACCATTTAACCCCTACACTGGGTAGAACCATTTAACCCCTACCCTGGGTAGAACCATTTAACACGTTCACTGGGTAAAACCATTTAACCCGTTCACTGGGTAGAACCATTTAACCCGTTCACTGGGTAGAACCATTTAACCCGTTCACTGGATAGAACCATTTAACCCGTTCACTGGGTAGAACCATTTAACCCCTTCACTGGGTAGAACCATTTAACCCCTTCACTGGGTAGAACCATTTAACCCCTACCCTGGGTAGAACCATTTAACACGTTCAATGGGTAAAACCATTTAACCCGTTCACTGGGTAGAACCATTTAATCCCTACACTGGGTAGAACCATTTAACCCCTTCACTGGGTAGAACCATTTAACCCCTACCCTGGGTAGAACCATTTAACCCCTTCACTGGGTAGAACCATTTAACCCCTACCCTGGGTAGAACCATTTAACACGTTCACTGGGTAAAACCATTTAACCCGTTCACTGGGTAGAACCATTTAACCCGTTCACTGGGTAGAACCATTTAACCCCTTCACTGGGTAGAACCATTTAACCCCTACCCTGGGTAGAACCATTTAACACGTTCACTGGGTAGAACCATTCAACCCCTACCCTGGGTAAAACCATTTAACCCGTTCACTGGGTAGAACCATTTAACCCGTTCACTGGGTAGAACCATTTAACCCGTTCACTGGGTAGAACAGTTTAACCCCTACACTGGGTAGAACCATTTAACCCCTACACTGGGTAGAACCATTTAACCCGTTCACTGGGTAGAACCATTTAACCCGTTCACTGGGTAGAACCATTTAACCCCTACACTGGGTAGAACCATTTAACCCGTTCACTGGGTAGAACAGTTTAACCCCTACACTGGGTAGAACCATTTAACCCGTTCACTGGGTAGAACCATTTAACCCGTTCACTGGGTAGAACAGTTTAACCCCTTCACTGGGTAAAACCATTTAACCCCTTCACTGGGTAGAACCATTTAACCCGTTCACTGGGTAGAACCATTTAACCCGTTCACTGGGTAGAACCATTTAACCCCTTCACTGGGTAAAACCATTTAACCCCTACACTGGGTAGAACCTTTTAACCCGTTCACTGGGTAGAACCATTTAACCCGTTCACTGGGTAGAACCATTTAACCCCTTCACTGGGTAGAACTGTTAAACCACTACACTGGGTAGAACCATTTAACCCGTTCACTGGGTAGAACCATTTAACCCGTTCACTGGGTAGAACCATTTAACCCGTTCACTGGGTAGAACCATTTAACCCCTACACTGGGTAGAACCATTTAACCCCTTCACTGGGTAGAACCATTTAACCCCTACCCTGGGTAAAACCATTTAACCCGTTCACTGGGTAGAACCATTTAACCCGTTCACTGGGTAGAACCATTTAACCCGTTCACTGGGTAGAACAGTTTAACCCCTACACTGGGTAGAACCATTTAACCCCTACACTGGGTAGAACCATTTAACCCGTTCACTGGGTAGAACCATTTAACCCGTTCACTGGGTAGAACCATTTAACCCCTACACTGGGTAGAACCATTTAACCCCTTCACTGGTAGAACCATTTAACCCCTACCCTGGGTAGAACCATTTAACACGTTCACTGGGTAAAACCATTTAACACGTTCACTGGGTAAAACCATTTAACCCGTTCACTGGGTAGAACCATTTAACCCGTTCACTGGGTAGAACAGTTTAACCCCTACCCTGGGTAGAACCATTTAACACGTTCACTGGGTAAAACCATTTAACCCCTTCACTGGGTAGAACCATTTAACCCCTACCCTGGGTAGAACCATTTAACACGTTCACTGGGTAAAACCATTTAACCCGTTCACTGGGTAGAACCATTTAACCCGTTCACTGGGTAGAACCATTTAACCCGTTCACTGGGTAGAACCATTTAACCCCTACCCTGGGTAGAACCATTTAACACGTTCACTGGGTAAAACCATTTAACCCCTTCACTGGGTAGAACCATTTAACCCCTACCCTGGGTAGAACCATTTAACACGTTCACTGGGTAAAACCATTTAACCCGTTCACTGGGTAGAACCATTTAACCCCTTCACTGGGTAGAACCATTTAACCCCTTCACTGGGTAGAACCATTTAACCCCTTCACTGGGTAGAACCATTTAACCCCTACACTGGGTAGAACCATTTAACCCGTTCACTGGGTAGAACCATTTAACCCCTACACTGGGTAGAACCATTTAACCCGTTCACTGGGTAGAACCATTTAACCCGTTCACTGGGTAGAACCATTTAACCCCTTCACTGGGTAGAACCATTTAACCCCTACCCTGGGTAGAACCATTTAACCCGTTCACTGGGTAGAACCATTTAACCCGTTCACTGGGTAGAACCATTTAACCCGTTCACTGGGTAGAACCATTTAACCCCTACACTGGGTAGAACCATTTAACCCCTAGACTGGGTAGAACCATTTAACCCGTTCACTGGGTAGAACCATTTAACCCGTTCACTGGGTAGAACCATTTAACCCCTACACTGGGTAGAACCATTTAACCCCTTCACTGGGTAGAACCATTTAACCCGTTCACTGGGTAGAACCATTTAACCCCTACACTGGGTAGAACCATTTAACCCGTTCACTGGGTAGAACCATTTAACCCGTTCACTGGGTAGAACCATTTAACCCCTTCACTGGGTAGAACCATTTAACCCCTACACTGGGTAGAACCATTTAACCCCTACCCTGGGTAGAACCATTTAACACGTTCACTGGGTAAAACCATTTAACCCGTTCACTGGGTAGAACCATTTAACCCGTTCACTGGGTAGAACCATTTAACCCGTTCACTGGGTAGAACCATTTAACCCGTTCACTGGGTAGAACCATTTAACCCCTACACTGGGTAGAACCATTTAACCCCTAGACTGGGTAGAACCATTTAACCCGTTCACTGGGTAGAACCATTTAACCCGTTCACTGGGTAGAACCATTTAACCCCTACACTGGGTAGAACCATTTAACCCCTTCACTGGGTAGAACCATTTAACCCGTTCACTGGGTAGAACCATTTAACCCCTACACTGGGTAGAACCATTTAACCCGTTCACTGGGTAGAACCATTTAACCCGTTCACTGGGTAGAACCATTTAACCCCTTCACTGGGTAGAACCATTTAACCCCTACACTGGGTAGAACCATTTAACCCCTACCCTGGGTAGAACCATTTAACACGTTCACTGGGTAAAACCATTTAACCCGTTCACTGGGTAGAACCATTAAACCCGTTCACTGGGTAGAACCATTTAACCCGTTCACTGGGTAGAACCATTTAACCCGTTCACTGGGTAGAACCATTTAACCCCTTCACTGGGTAGAACCATTTAACCCCTTCACTGGGTAGAACCATTTAACCCCTACCCTGGGTAGAACCATTTAACACGTTCACTGGGTAAAACCATTTAACCCGTTCACTGGGTAGAACCATTTAACCCCTACACTGGGTAGAACCATTTAACCCCTTCACTGGGTAGAACCATTTAACCCCTACCCTGGGTAGAACCATTTAACCCCTTCACTGGGTAGAACCATTTAACCCCTACCCTGGGTAGAACCATTTAACACGTTCACTGGGTAAAACCATTTAACCCGTTCACTGGGTAGAACCATTTAACCCGTTCACTGGGTAGAACCATTTAACCCCTTCACTGGGTAAAACCATTTAACCCCTACACTGGGTAGAACCTTTTAACCCGTTCACTGGGTAGAACCATTTAACCCGTTCACTGGGTAGAACCATTTAACCCCTTCACTGGGTAGAACTGTTAAACCCCTACACTGGGTAGAACCATTTAACCCGTTCACTGGGTAGAACCATTTAACCCCTTCACTGGGTAGAACCATTTAACCCCTACCCTGGGTAAAACCATTTAACCCGTTCACTGGGTAGAACCATTTAACCCGTTCACTGGGTAGAACCATTTAACCCGTTCACTGGGTAGAACATTTTAACCCCTACACTGGGTAGAACCATTTAACCCCTACACTGGGTAGAACCATTTAACCCGTTCACTGGGTAGAACCATTTAACCCGTTCACTGGGTAGAACCATTTAACCCCTACACTGGGTAGAACCATTTAACCCCTTCACTGGTAGAACCATTTAACCCCTACCCTGGGTAGAACCATTTAACACGTTCACTGGGTAAAACCATTTAACACGTTCACTGGGTAAAACCATTTAACCCGTTCACTGGGTAGAACCATTTAACCCGTTCACTGGGTAGAACAGTTTAACCCCTACACTGGGTAGAACCATTTAACCCGTTCACTGGGTAGAACCATTTAACCCGTTCACTGGGTAGAACCATTTAACCCGTTCACTGGGTAGAACCATTTAACCCCTACACTGGGTAGAACCATTTAACCCCTTCACTGGGTAGAACCATTTAACCCCTACCCTGGGTAGAACCATTTAACACGTTCACTGGGTAAAACCATTTAACCCCTTCACTGGGTAGAACCATTTAACCCCTACCCTGGGTAGAACCATTTAACACGTTCACTGGGTAAAACCATTTAACCCGTTCACTGGGTAGAACCATTTAACCCCTTCACTGGGTAGAACCATTTAACCCCTTCACTGGGTAGAACCATTTAACCCCTTCACTGGGTAGAACCATTTAACCCCTACACTGGGTAGAACCATTTAACCCGTTCACTGGGTAGAACCATTTAACCCCTACACTGGGTAGAACCATTTAACCCCTTCACTGGGTAGAACCATTTAACCCGTTCACTGGGTAGAACCATTTAACTCCTACACTGGGTAGAACCATTTAACCCCTACACTGGGTAGAACCATTTAACCCGTTCACTGGGTAGAACCATTTAACCCGTTCACTGGGTAGAACCATTTAACCCCTTCACTGGGTAGAACCATTTAACCCCTACACTGGGTAGAACCATTTAACCCGTTCACTGGGTAGAACCATTTAACCCGTTCACTGGGTAGAACCATTTAACCCGTTCACTGGGTAGAACCATTTAACCCCTTCACTGGGTAGAACCATTTAACCCCTACCCTGGGTAGAACCATTTAACACGTTCACTGGGTAAAACCATTTAACCCGTTCACTGGGTAGAACCATTTAACCCGTTCACTGGGTAGAACCATTTAACCCGTTCACTGGGTAGAACCATTTAACCCCTACACTGGGTAGAACCATTTAACCCGTTCACTGGGTAAAACCATTTAACCCGTTCACTGGGTAAAACCATTTAACCCGTTCACTGGGTAGAACCATTTAACCCGTTCACTGGGTAGAACCATTTAACCCCTACACTGGGTAGAACCATTTAACCCGTTCACTGGGTAGAACCATTTAACCCGTTCACTGGGTAGAACCATTTAACCCCTACACTGGGTAGAACCATTTAACCCCTACACTGGGTAGAACCATTTAACCCGTTCACTGGGTAGAACCATTTAACCCGTTCACTGGGTAGAACCATTTAACCCCTTCACTGGGTAGAACCATTTAACCCGTTCACTGGGTAGAACCATTTAACCCGTTCACTGGGTAGAACCATTTAACCCCTACACTGGGTAGAACCATTTAACCCCTTCACTGGGTAGAACCATTTAACCCCTACACTGGGTAGAACCATTTAACCCCTACACTGGGTAGAACCATTTAACCCCTACACTGGGTAGAACCATTTAACCCCTACACTGGGTAGAACCATTTAACCCGTTCACTGGGTAGAACCATTTAACCCCTACACTGGGTAGAACCATTTAACCCCTACACTGGGTAGAACCATTTAACCCGTTCACTGGGTAGAACCATTTAACCCCTTCACTGGGTAGAACCATTTAACCCCTACACTGGGTAGAACCATTTAACCCCTACACTGGGTAGAACAGTTTAACCCCTACACTGGGTAGAACCATTTAACCCGTTCACTGGGTAGAACCATTTAACCCCTACACTGGGCAAAACCATTTAACCCCTACACTGGGTAGAACAGTTTAACCCCTACACTGGGTAGAACCATTTAAATGGTTCTACCCAGTGAACGGGTTAAATGGTTCTACCCAGTGAAGGGGTTAACCCCTTCTCCCTCTCTCCTCTCCCTCCCTCGCCCTCTCCCTCTCTCCTCTCCCTCTCTTTCTACCCCTTCTGTCTTACTATGTTTCTCTCTTCTCCTTCTCTCTTCTCCCTCTCTCCTCTCTCCTCTCCCTCCCTCGCCCTATCCCTGTCTCCTCTCCCTTTCTCCCTCTCTCCCTCTCTTTCTACCCCTTCTGTCTTACTCTGTTTCTCTCTTCTCCCTCTCTCTTCTCCCTCTCTCCTCTCCCTCCCTCGCCCTCTCCCTCTCTCCTCTCCCTCTCTCCCTCGCCCTCTCCCTCTCTCTTCTCCCTCTCTCCTCTCCCTCCCTCTCTCCTCTCCCTCTCTCCCTCGCCCTCTCCCTCTCTCCTCTCCCTCCCTCTCCCTCTCTCCTCTCCCTCTCGCCCTCTCCCTCTCTCCTCTCCCTCCTCTCCCTCTCTCCCTCGCCCTCTCCCTCTCTCTCTCTTTCTACCCCTTCTGTCTTACTATGTTTCTCTCCTCTCCCTCCCTCGCCCTCTCCCTCTCTCCTCTCCCTCTCTTTCTACCCCTTCTGTCTTACTATGTTTCTCTCTTCTCCCTCTCTCTTCTCCCTCTCTCCTCTCCCTCCCTCTCCCTCTCTCCTCTCCCTCTCTCCTCTCCTCTCCCTCTCTCCTCTCCCTCTCTTTCTACCCCTTCTTACTCTGTTTCTCTCTTCTCCCTCTCCCTCTCCCTCTCTCCTCTCCCTCCCTCACCCTCTCCCTCTCTCCTCTCTCCTCTCCCTCCCTCCCTCACCCTCTCTCCTCTCCCTCTCTCCTCTCCCTCCCTCGCCCTCTCCCCTCTCCCTCTCTTTCTACCCCTTCTGTCTTACTATGTTTCTCTCTTCTCCCTCTCTCTTCTCCCTCTCTCCTCTCTCTCCCTCTCCCTCCCTCTCCCTCTCTCCTCTCCCTCTCTTTCTACCCCTTCTGTCTTACTATGTTTTCTCTTCTCCCTCTCTCTTCTCCCTCTCTCCTCTCCCTCCCTATCCCTCTCTCCTCTCCCTCTCGCCCTCTCCCTCTCTCCTCTCCCTCTCTCCTCTCCCTCTCTCCCTCGCCCTCTCTCTCTCTTTCTACCCCTTCTGTCTTACTATGTTTCTCTCTTCTCCCTCTCTCTTCTCCCTCTCTCCTCTCCCTCCCTCTCTCCTCTCCCCTCTCCCTCCCTCTCCCTCTCTCCTCTCCCTCTCTCCTCTCCCTCCCTCGCCCTCTCCCTCTCTCCTCTCCCTCTCTTTCTACCCCTTCTGTCTTACTATGTTTCACTGGGTAAAACCATTTAACCCGTTCACTGGGCAAAACCATTTAACCCCTTCACCTCTCCCTCTCTCTTCTACCTCTCCCCTCTCCCTCCCTCTCCCTCTCTCTTCTCCCTCTCTCCTCTCCCTCCCTCGCCCTCTTCCTCTCTCCTCTCCCACTCTTTCTACCCCTTCTGTCTTACTCTGTTTCTCTCTTCTCCCTCTCCCTCTCCCTCTCCCTCTCTCCTCTCCCTCCCTCACCCTCTCCCTCTCTCCTCTCTCCTCTCCCTCCCTCACCCTCTCTCCTCTCCCTCTCTCCTCTCCCTCCCTCGCCCTCTCCCCTCTCCCTCTCTTTCTACCCCTTCTGTCTTACTATGTTTCTCTCTTCTCCCTCTCTCTTCTCCCTCTCTCCTCTCCCTCCCTCTCCCTCCCTCGCCCTCTCCCTCTCTCCTCTCCCTCTCTTTCTACCCCTTCTGTCTTACTATGTTTTCTCTTCTCCCTCTCTCTTCTCCCTCTCTCCTCTCCCTCCCTCTCCCTCTCTCCTCTCCCTCTCGCCCTCTCCCTCTCTCCTCTCCCTCTCTCCTCTCCCCCCCTCTCTCCTCTCCCTCTCTCCTCTCCCTCTCTCCCTCGCCCTCTCTCTCTCTTTCTACCCCTTCTGTCTTACTATGTTTCTCTCTTCTCCCTCTCTCTTCTCCCTCTCTCCTCTCCCTCCCTCTCTCCTCTCCCCTCTCCCTCCCTCTCCCTCTCTCCTCTCCCTCTCTCCTCTCCCTCCCTCGCCCTCTCCCTCTCTCCTCTCCCTCTCTTTCTACCCCTTCTGTCTTA
Organism: Salvelinus alpinus; assembly: GCF_045679555.1. NCBI lineage: Eukaryota > Metazoa > Chordata > Actinopteri > Salmoniformes > Salmonidae > Salvelinus > Salvelinus alpinus. The sequence continues at coordinate 44,795,079 of NC_092110.1, read as the reverse complement.
CTATGTTTCACTGGGTAGAACCATTTAACCCCTTCACTGGGTAAAACCATTTAACCCCTTCACTGGGCAAAACCATTTAACCCCTTCACCTCTCCCTCTCTCCTCTCCCTCTCTCCTCTCCCTCCCTCGCCCTCTCCCTCTCTCCTCTCCCTCTCTTTCTACCCCTTCTGTCTTACTATGTTTCTCTCTTCTCCCTCTCTCCTCTCCCTCTCCCTCTCTCCTCTCCCTCTCTCCTCTCCCTCCCTCGCCCTCTCCCTCTCTCCTCTCCCTCCCTCTCTCCTCTCCCTCTCTCCTCTCCCTCTCTCCCTCTCCCTCTCTCCTCTCCCTCTCTTTCTACCCCTTCTGTCTTACTATGTTCCTCTCTTCTCCCTCTCCCTCTCTCCTCTCCCTCTCTCCTCTCCCTCCCTCGCCCTCTCCCCTCTCCCTCTCTTTCTACCCCTTCTGTCTTACTATGTTTCTCTCTTCTCCCTCTCTCTTCTCCCTCTCTCCTCTCCCTCCCTCTCCCTCCCTCGCCCTCTCCCTCTCTCCTCTCCCTCTCTTTCTACCCCTTCTGTCTTACTATGTTTCTCTCTTCTCCCTCTCTCTTCTCCCTCTCTCCTCTCCCTCCCTCTCCCTCTCTCCTCTCCCTCTCGCCCTCTCCCTCTCTCCTCTCCCTCCCTCTCTCCTCTCCCTTTCTCCCTCTCCCTCTCTCCCTCTCCCTCTCTCCTCTCCCTCTCGCCCTCTCCCTCTCTCCTCTCCCTCCCTCTCTCCTCTCCCTCTCTCCTTTCCCTCTCTCCCTCGCCCTCTCCCGCTCTCTCTCTTTCTACCCCTTCTGTCTTACTATGTTTCTCTCTTCTCCCTCTCTCTTCTCCCTCTCTCCTCCCTCTCCCTCTCCCTCTCTCCTCTCCCCTCTCCCTCTCTCCTCCCCCTCTCTCCCTCTCCCTCTCCCTCTCTCCTCTCCCTCTCTCCTCTCCCTCCCTCGCCCTCTCCCTCTCTCCTCTCCCTCTCTTTCTAGCCCTTCTGTCTTACTATGTTTCTCTCTTCTCCCTCTCTCTTCTCCCTCTCTCCTCTCCCTCTCTCCTCTCCCTCCCTCGCCCTCTCCCTCTCTCCTACCCCTTCTGTCTTACTATGTTTCTCTCTTCTCCCTCTCTCTTCTCCCTCTCTCCTCTCCCTCTCTCCTCTCCCTCCCTCTCCCTCTTCCTCTCTCCTCTCCCTCTCTTTCTACCCCTTCTGTCTTACTATGTTTCTCTCTTCTCCCTCTCTCCTCTCCCTCCCTCTCCCTCTCTCCTCTCCCTCTCTCCTCTCCTCTCCCTCCCTCGCCCTCTCCCTCTCTCCTCTCCCTCCCTCTCTCCTCTCCCTCTCTCCTCTCCCTCTCCCCCTCTCCCTCTCTCCTCACCCTCTCTTTCTACCCCTTCTGTCTTACTATGTTCCTCTCTTCTCCCTCTCTCTTCTCCCTCTCTCCTCTCCCTCCCTCTCCCTCTCTCCTCTCCCTCTCTCCTCTCCTCTCCCTCCCTCGCCCTCTCCCTCTCTCCTCTCCCTCCCTCTCTCCTCTCCCTCTCTCCTCTCCCTCTCTCCCTCTCCCTCTCTCCTCTCCCTCTCTTTCTACCCCTTCTGTCTTACTATGTTCCTCTCTTCTCCCTCTCTCTTCTCCCTCTCTCCTCTCCCTCCCTCTCCCTCCCTCTCCCTCTCTCCTCTCCCTCCCTCGCACTCTCCCTCTCTCCTCTCCCTCTCTTTCTACCCCTTCTGTCTTACTATGTTTTCTCTTCTCCCTCTCTCCTCTCCCTCCCTCTCCCTCTCTCCTCTCCTCTCCCTCTCTTTCTACCCCTTATATGTTTCTCTCTTCTCTTTCTCTCTTGAAGGCCAATGTGGAAAATAATGAACCAGTGTAAATATTATGACTGTATTTTTTTGTTAAGTTGCATGGTAACAGAGGGCAGGAATAGCACAGGCTGGCAAATGTTTTTTGTACCCTTCCCCACCCCATTCCCCACCACAGCCCCCCTCTACCCCAGCCCCCTAGTCAGCCACCTCTCCCACAAAGCTCCATCCCACCAAAACATGTTGTAATTTCAGGCGGTCTTTTCATACCTCTCTTACAGTAAAAGGACATTAGTATAATGTTCACAATTTCACAGTATTATTCCCACCACATAGTGTGGAAATATATATAAAACACAGCAAAATCATGTTTTTGACAGCACTGGGCCTTTAAGCAGCTTTAATCTGCAGTCAGCAAGAGTTAAGGTTTTACAGATCTGGCTGTGATGGGAAGCATGGATGGGAAAGAGTTTTGGTCTGGTCAGAACTACATGGGAAAGACAAGAGTTTTGGTCTGGTCAGAACTACATAAAGCTCTCCTCTCTACAAATTCTAGAAACAGCTCCTCTGTCCTCACCTGACTGATTAACAGTCCTATCAGAACCAGCAGGGATAAGGGTTAGTAATGTATGGATCTGTCTGTAGACACCAGCAGGGATAAGGGTTAGTAATGTATGGATCTGTCTGTAGACACCAGCAGGGACAAGGGTTAGTAATAGAGGTCGACCGATTAATCGGAATGGCTGATTTCAAGTTTTCATAACAATCGGAAATCGGTATTTTTGGGCGCCGATTTGCCGATTTTTATTTATTTTTTTATTTTTTTACACCTTTATTTAATCTTTATTTAACTAGGCAAGTCAGTTAAGAACACATTCTTATTTTCAATGACGGCCTAGGAAACGAGGCAGAACGACAGATTTTTAACCTTGTCAGCTCGGGGGATCCAATCTTGCATTGATTACATTGCACTCCAATGAGGAGCCTGCCTGTTAGCGAATGCAGTAAGCTAAGGTAAGTTGCTAGCTAGCATTAAACTTATCTTATAAAAAACAATCAATCAATGACTGTCATTGCTCCAATGTGTACTTAACCATAAACATCAAATCCTTTCTTAAAATCAATACACAAGTATATATTTTTAAACCTGCATATTTAGCTAAAAGAAATCCAGGTTAGCAGGCAATATTAACCAGGTGAAATTGTGTCATTTTTCTTGCGTTCATTGCACGCAGAGTCAGGGTATATGCAACAGTTTGGGTCGCCTGGCTCTTTGCGAACTAATTTGCCAGAACTTTACGTAATTATGACAACATTGAAGGTTGTGCATGTAACAGGAATATTTAAACTCATGGATGCCACCCGTTAGATAAAATACGGAACGGAATAAACGTTTTGTTTTCGAGGTGATAGTTTCCAGATTAGTCAAAGGTATATGGTTTAGAGAGAAATAGTCGACGCGTTATAATTCCTGTAATAACTTGCGGCTGAATTTGAAAGGGGTTCCTTCGTTATTTTAACGTTCATGTCTTCCATAGAGAATGTCTTGATCTACTTCAAATAAGGTCTGTGTTTCGTGCAGGCTTAAACCGCCTCGACGTTTTGATACCCGTGTAAATCTCACTAGGATAAGGTAACGTTTGTGTCACGTTCCTGACCTATTTCTGTTAGTTTTTGTGTGTTAGTTGGTCAGGACGTGAGTTTGGGTGGGCATTCTATGTTATCTGTTTCTATGTTGGTTTAGGGTTGCCTGGTATGGCTCTCAATTGGAGGCAGGTGTTTGGCGTTCCTCTAATTGAGAGTCATATTTAGGTAGGCTGTTCACAGTGTTTGTTTGTGGGTGGTTGTCTCCTGTGTCAGTGTTTGTCGCACCGTACGGGACTGTTACGGTTTGTTCATTTCATGTAGGCTATTTTTCCCTGTTCGTGCGTTCTCGTGTTTATGTATGTTCGTCGTTCAGGTCTGTCTACTTTCGTTTTGTTATTTTGTATCATTTTCAAGTATAGTTCGTTTTCGTGTTTGTTCGTTTTGTTTATTTAAAATAAAATTCATCATGTATTCACAACCCGCTGCGCCTTGGTTCGATCACTACTCCTCCTCTTCTTATGAAGAGAGAGAGGACAGCCGTTACAGAATCACCCACCACCACGCTAAGACCAAGCGGCAAGGGAAAAATAAACGGAGTAAGGGACAGGAGAAAAACAAGGATTTCTGGACATGGGAGCAGATAATGAATGGAGAAGGTCCCTGGGCTAAGGCAGGAGAAAATCGCCGTTCCCAGGAAGAGAGGGAGGCAGCTAAAGCCCAGGAGCGGTGGTTTGAGGAGGCAGCAAGGAGACGTGGCTGGAAGCCCGAAAAGCCATGGGAACAGGTGGAGGCACTGAGGAGAGCAGAGGCTACCGGGGAGAGGAACCGGAGCTATGAGGGAACGCGTCTGGCACGGAAGCCAAAAAAGCCCGTGAGTAATTCCCAAAAATTTCTTGGGGGGGGGCTAGGAGATAGTGGGCCAAGGGCAGGTAGGAGACCTGCGCCCACTTCCCAGGCTTACCGTGGAGAGCGGGAGTACGGGCAGGCGCCGTGTTACGCAGTAGAGCGCACGGTGTCTCCTGTACGAGTGCATAGCCCAGTGCGGGTTATTCCACCTCCCCGCACTGGTAGGGCTAGATTGAGTATTGAGCCAGGTGTCATGAGGCCGGCTCAACGCGTCTGGTCTCCAGTGCGTCTCCTCGGGCCGGCATACATGGCACCTGCCTTACGCATGGTTTCCCCGGTTCGCCTACATAGCCCGGTGCGGGTTATTCCACCTCCCCGCACTGGTCGGGCAACCGGGAGTATTCAACCAGGTAAGGTTGGGCAAGCTCAATGCTCAAGAGTGCCAGTACGCCTCCACGGTCCGGTATTTCCGGCACCACCTCCCCGCCCCAGCCTAGTACCTACAGTGTCTACACTACGCACTAGGCTACCAGTGCGTATCCTGAGCCCTGTTCCTCCTCCACGCACTCTCCCTGTAGTGCTTGTATCTAGCCCGGTGCCTCCAGTTCCGGCCCCACGCACTAAGCTACCAGTGCGTCTCCAGAGCCCTGTACACACTGTTTCTTCTCCCCCTACTAATCCTGATGTGCTTGCCCTCAGCCCGGTGTCACCAGTGCCGGTACCTCGCACCAGGTATAGAGTGGGCTTTGAGAGTCCAGTGTGCCCTGTCCCTGCTCCCCGCACTAGTAGGAAGGTGCTTATCATTAGCACGGTGCCTCCAGTTCCGGCACCACGCACCAGGTCTACAGTGCGCCGTATCCGGCCAGAGCCATCCGTCTCACCAGCGCCGTCTGAGCCATCCGTCTACCCAGCGCCATCTGAGCCATCCGTCTCCCCAGCGCCATCTGAGCCATCCGTCTCCCCAGCGCCGTCTGAGCCATCCATCTGCAATGAGCCTGCAAAGCCGCCCGTCTGCCATGAGCCTGCAAAGCCGCCCGTCTGCCATGAGCCTACAGAGCCGTCCGCCAGACAGGAGCCGCTAGAACCGTCCGCCAGACAGGAGCCGCTAGAGCCGCCCGTCAGACAGGATCTGCCAGAGCCGCCAACCAGACAGGATCTGCCAGAGCCGCCAATCAGACAGGATCTGCCAGAGCCGCCAATCAGACAGGATCTGCCAGAGCCGCCAGCCAGACAGGATCTGCCAGAGCCGCCAGCCAGACGGGATCTGCCAGAGCCGCCAGCCAGACAGGATCTGCCAGAGCCGTCAGCGAGCCATGAGCAGCCAGAGCCGTCAGAGAGCCATGAGCAGCCAGAGCCGTCAGAGAGCCATGAGCAGCCAGAGCCGTCAGAGAGCCATGAGCAGCCAGAGCCGTCAGAGAGCCATGAGCAGCCAGAGCCGTTAGAGAGCCATGAGCAGCCAGAGCCGTCAGCCTGCCATGAGCGTCCAGAGCCGTCAGCCTGCCATGAGCGTCCAGAGCCGTCAGCCTGCCATGAGCGTCCAGAGCCGTCAGCATGCCATGAGCGTCCAGAGCCGTCAGCATGCCATGAGCGTCCAGAGCCGTCAGCCTGCCATGAGCGTCCAGAGCCGTCAGCCTGCCATGAGCGTCCAGAGCCGTCAGTCAGCCATGAGCTGTCCCTCAGCCAGAAGCGGCTAGTAATTCAGAACTGCCCCTCAGTCCAGAGCTGTCTCTCTGTCCGGAGCTGCCCTTCAGTCCGGAGTTGCCCCTCTATCCTGAGCTACCTCTTTATCCTGAGCTACCTCTCTCTCCTAAGCTATCCCTCTGTCCTGAGCTATCCCTATGTCCTGAGCTACCTTGTCCCAGAGCTGTCCTTGATTCTGGTGTTGCCCCTAAATTTAAGTGGGGGAAGTAAGAGGGTGGACATTCTTGAAGGGAGGGGGCTAGGATGGATTATGGTGGGGTGGGAACCGCGCCCGGAGCCTGAGCCACCACCGTGGTTAGATGCCCACCCAGACCCTCCCCTAGACTTTGTGCTGGTGCGTCCGGAGTTCGCACCTTGTGGGGGGGGTACTGTCACGTTCCTGACCTATTTCTGTTAGTTTTTGTGTGTTAGTTGGTCAGGACGTGAGTTTGGGTGGGCATTCTATGTTATCTGTTTCTATGTTGGTTTAGGGTTGCCTGGTATGGCTCTCAATTGGAGGCAGGTGTTTGGCGTTCCTCTAATTGAGAGTCATATTTAGGTAGGCTGTTCACAGTGTTTGTTTGTGGGTGGTTGTCTCCTGTGTCCGTATGTCTGTTCGTACCACATGGGACTGTAGCGTTTGTTTGTTTCGTTTCGTTTCGATGTCGTCTGTTTTCCTGTACGTAAGTTTATGTTTAGTTATGTAAGTTTATGTTCAGGTTGCGTCAACGTCGTTTTCTTATTTTGTAGTTTGGAAAGTGTTTGTGTTTTCGTGTTGCCATCGTCGTATTTATAATAAAGATGGCTTATTTCCCTCAAGCTGCATTTTGGTCTGAAGATCCTTCTCTCCTCACCTCGTCCGAGGATGAGGAGAGCGACAGCCGTTACAGTTTGTCAACATATTTTCATAAATCCACTCTACATTTTTTTAAATCTTCGCTTATATTTAGCCAATATTAATCAGAGTTACCTTGTCCTATGGATATCTACACAGTTATAAAATTGGCACGGTGATGTAAGCCTACACGAAACACAGACCTTATTTTAAGTGAATCTAAAAATATCCTATGGAATAAATGAAGGAACCGCTTTTCAGATTTTGCTAGGTGTCATGGGAATTATGACTCGCACTTTGGTTGTCAATTCTTACCATGCCCATTATTAAAATAGGATTTCCTGCATATAGAAATTAAAGTTTTTGTTTTCAACATTCATCACAGGTAACTTAAACTCTATTTTTATTCAAACAGTTGAGAGTATTTGTCTCCTAAGCAGACTCTTCAGTATCATTGTCACTTCAGAGCTGTGTGCGTGTGTGTATTTATGTATTATATTAAGTTAAAATAAGTGTTCATTGTTCATTCAGTATTGTTGCAATTGTCATTATTACAAAAATGTGTGTGTGTGTATGATATACAGTGGGGAGAACAAGTATTTGATACACTGCCGATTTTGCAGGTTTTCCTACTTACAAAGCATGTAGAGGTCTGTACTTTTTATCATAGGTACACTTCAACTGTGAGAGACGGAATCTAAAACAAAAATCCAGAAAATCACATTGTATGATTTTTAAGTAATTCATTTGCATTTTATTGCATGACATAAGTATTTGATCACCTACCAACCAGTAAGAATTCCGGCTCTCACAGACCTGTTAGTTTTTCTTTAAGAAGCCCTCCTGTTCTCCACTCATTACCTGTATTAACTGCACCTGTTTGAACTCGTTACCTGTATAAAAGACACCTGTCCACACACTCAATCAAACAGATTCCAACCTCTCCACGATGGCCAAGACCAGAGAGCTGTGTAAGGACATCAGGGATAAAATTGTAGACCTGCACAAGGCTGGGATGGGCTACAGGACAATAGGCAAGCAGCTTGGTGAGAAGGCAACAACTGTTGGCGCAATTATTAGAAAATGGAAGAAGTTCAAGATGACGGTCAATCACCCTCGGTCTGGGGCTCCATGCAAGATCTCACCTCGAGGGGCATCAATGATCATGGGGAAGGTGAGGGATCAGCCCAGAACTACACGGCAGGACCTGGTCAATGACCTGAAGAGAGCTGGGACCACAGTCTCAAAGAAAACCATTAGTACCACACTACGCCGTCATGGATTAAAATCCTGCAGCACACGCAAGGTCCCCCTGCTCAAGCCAGCGCATGTCCAGGCCCGTCTGAAGTTTGCCAATGACCATTTGGATGATCCAGAGGAGGAATGGGAGAAGGTCATGTGGTCTGATGAGACAAAAATAGAGCTTTTTGGTCTAAACTCCACTCGCCGTGTTTGGAGGAAGAAGAAGGATGAGTACAACCCCAATAACACCATCCCAACCGTGAAGCATGGAGGTGGAAACATCATTCTTTGGGGATGCTTTTCTGCAAAGGGGACAGGACGACTGCACCGTATTGAGGGGAGGATGGATGGGGCCATGGATCGCGAGATCTTGGCCAACAACCTCCTTCCCTCAGTAAGAGCATTGAAGATGGGTCGTGGCTGGGTCTTCCAGCATGACAACGACCCGAAACACACAGCCAGGGCAACTAAGGAGTGGCTCCGTAAGAAGCATCTCAAGGTCCTGGAGTGGCCTAGCCAGTCTCCAGACCTGAACCCAATAGAAAATCTTTGGAGGGAGCTGAAAGTCCGTATTGCCCAGCGACAGCCCCGAAACCTGAAGGATCTGGAGAAGGTCTGTATGGAGGAGTGGGCCAAAATTCCTGCTGCAGTGTGTGCAAACCTGGTCAAGAACTACAGGAAACGTATGATCTCTGTAATTGCAAACAAAGGTTTCTGTACCAAATATTAAGTTCTGCTTTTCTGATGTATCAAATACTTATGTCATGCAATAAAATGCAAATTAATTACTTAAAAATCATACAATGTGATTTTCTGTATTTTTGTTTTAGATTCCGTCTCTCACAGTTGAAGTGTACCTATGATAAAAATTACAGACCTCTACATGCTTTGTAAGAAGGAAAACCTGCAAAATCGGCAGTGTATCAAATACTTGTTCTCCCCACTGTATATATACTGTATATATATATTTTAAAAACTTTTTTTAAATAAATAAATCGGCCGATTAATTGGTATCGGCTTTTTTTGTCCTCCAATAATCGGTATCGGTATCGGCAATGAAAAATCATAATCGGTCGACCTCTAGTTAGTAATGTATGGATCTGTCTGTAGACACCAGCAGGTTATTCATGTATGGATCTGTCTGTAGACACCAGCAGGGCTAAGGATTAGTAATGTATGGATCTGTCTGTAGACTCCAGCAGAGATAAGGGTTAGTAATGTATGGATCTGTCTGTAGACACCAGCAGGGCTAAGGGTTAGTAATGTATGGATCTGTCTGTAGACACCAGCAGGGATAAGGGTTAGTAATGTATGGATCTGTCTGTAGACACCAGCAGGGATAAGGGTTAGTAATGTATGGATCTGTCTGTAGACTCCAGCAGGGATAAGGGTTAGTAATGTATGGATCTGTCTGTAGACACCAGCAGGGATAAGGGTTAGTAATGTATGGATCTGTCTGTAGACACCAGCAGGGATAAGGGTTAGTAATGTATGGATCTGTCTGTAGACACCAGCAGGGCTAAGGGTTAGTAATGTATGGATCTGTCTGTAGACACCAGCAGGGATAAGGGTTAGTAATGTATGGATCTGTCTGAAGACACCAGCAGGGATAAGGGTTAGTAATGTATGGATCTGTCTGTAGACACCAGCAGGGATAAGGGTTAGTAATGTATGGATCTGTCTGTAGACTCCAGCAGGGATAAGGGTTAGTAATGTATGGATCTGTCTGAAGACACCAGCAGGGATAAGGGTTAGTAATGTATGGATCTGTCTGAAGAATCCAGCAGGGATAAGGGTTAGTAATGTATGGATCTGTCTGAAGACACCAGCAGGGATAAGGGTTAGTAATGTATGGGTCTGTTTGTAGACACCAGCAGGGATAAGGGTTAGTAATGTATGGATCTGTCTGTAGACTCCAGCAGGGATAAGGGTTAGTAATGTATGGATCTGTCTGTAGACACCAGCAGGGATAAGGGTTAGTAATGTATGGATCTGTCTGTAGACACCAGCAGGGCTAAGGGTTAGTAATGTATGGATCTGTCTGTAGACACCAGCAGGTTATTCATGTACTGTACAGCTCTATCAGACCTAGCCAGTTAGCAGGATGATTGGTTGTGTCACAGCAGAGCAGTGGGCCAGTCGGCCAGATCTATGGTAAATATGACCAATAGAAAGAGACAGAAAGAGAGAGAAAAAGGTCATGATCAGATGAGGTCCTGCATTTTTCAGCATGTTCTTAAAAAAATATAGATTTAGAGTTCGATAAACTTGGATCTTTTGTCAGGAAAATATACAGGATACTACCCTCTACAACATAACCTTCACTCCAAATCAAAACTCAAAACCCACAACCTGATTTTGGATGGAATTACGGAATCCCCTGGAAGGTTTACAACTACCAAAGATTATTATTCCAACGCTATACAGCAAATGTTCTGGAGAACAACAGAAACCTGAAAACACCATCCAACCTGGAACTGAGTGAGTAATGTTTAGTCTGAAGGTATAGTTTATTTCCTAAAGCCAAGAAGAAAAATACATTACATTACTTTATAAGGACTGAATGCTATATTAAGGCTGCCAAGCTCGATACAACTTCAATTAGCACTGACGTGTCAAGTGAGAGGTGTCCAAGCCCTTTAGCCCAACAAAGGCAGGAGAGTCGAACAGTCTCCTCCAACCAAATGGAGAGGCCTTAGAAGCTGCCTCCTGCTGTTCAGAGGTATTTAAATACAGTACCCTGTGAGTGTAAAGAATGATAATGCAAGAAAAGATCACAAAATGAAGCTCCTTATGGAAAATCAAGAGACACTTTTTGCTGACTGCTATAAAAATGGGTACATCAGCAACCTCATCTTCCACACAAACCATCCCCTAGCATGGCACAGTCCTATATTATCACACTACCCCTCTGTTAAGAGAGGTGGTGTTAACGAGCGGTGGAAACTCAGGATACTAGACAATGAGGACTCTGAGTCAGCTAATATAAATCTATATAAGTCTGGAACAGTATTGGTACAGGGCAACCCCAAACAGTTTCAGATGGACTTTCACCTAATCAAAGAATTAGCCCAGCAGGAGAAGTTCTCTCCTGAGCGGGTCAGACCAGACCTCTTCATTATATAACCCCACAGACGAGCAACCCCAAGCGGAAAGTAAACCTCCCAGCACAGAGTACTACTCCCTCGTTGAAATGAAGGATAAATTCACCCAGCTGGAGGTAAGGCAGGTGGAGCTGGAACAGCAGCTGACTACACTCCAGTCAGCACAAAAAACAGTCCAGCTCAACAACACCCCCTCAACCAGACATGGAGAGCTGGAGGTGGAGAGAGACTTATCTGCACTCTGGATTGTGGTGAGACAACATCAACAATATAAAAAGCAAGAGCAGGAGAAGAACAGAGCACTAGAGGAGAGGATCAGACTGCTGGAGGAGAGGTTGAGGGGGATGGAGGAGAGGGTGAGGGGGATGTAGGAGAGGGTGAGGGGGATGGAGTGTGACAGAGAACAACCCACTAGAGAGGTGGCCAACCCCACAGAGAAGCCAGCAGATCAGCCCACCTCAGCTCCCGACAAAAGTCTGGACACCACAGCAGAAAAGTCCACCTCAGACCCTGACCATAGCGTCGACATCACAGCAGAACAGTCCACACCAGACCCTGACCATAGCCTCCACATCACAGCAGAACAGTCCACACCAGACCCTGACCATAGCCTCCACATCACAGCAGAACAGTCCACCCCAGACCCTGACCATAGCCTCGACACCACAGCAGAACAGTCCACCTCAGACCCTGACCATAGCGTCGACATCACAGCAGAACAGTCCACCCCAGACCCTGACCATAGCCTCGACACCACAGCAGAACAGTCCACCCCAGACCCTGACCATAGCCTCGACATCACAGCAGAACAGACAAATGAAGAACCCCAAGTCCAGGGGATCTCACCCCCTCTGAGCACCCCCCCGTCAGCCACCCTGATACCCCTCCTGACAACCCCCCCACACCCACTGAGGACATTCACCAGACAGAGAATGTTCTCCTTATGGACTCAAATGGGAAATATATACAAGAAAAAAACTTTTCCCCAAACACACTAAACTCTGGTGTCCAAACACCCAGCGCGCCCTAGACCTTCTGTCTGAGGACCAACTAGGTTCACCCAGCGCCTCCTAGACCTTCTGTGTGAGGACCAACTAGGTTCACCTAGCCACATAGTAATACACCCAGCGCCCCCTAGACCTTCTGTCTGAGGACCAACTAGGTTCACCCAGGCACATAATAATACACCCAGCGCCCCCTAGACCTTCTGTCTGAGGACCAACTAGGTTCACCCAGCGCCCCCTAGACCTTCTATCTGAGGACCAACTAGGGTCACCCAGCGCCCCCTAGACCTTCTGTCTGAGGACCAACTAGGTTCACCCAGCCACATAATAATACACCCAGCGCCCCCTAGACCTTCTGTCTGAGGACCAACTAGGTTCACCCAGCCACATAATAATACACCCAGCGCCCCCTAGACCTTCTGTCTGAGGACCAACTAGGTTCACCCAGCCACATAATAATACACCCAGCGCCCCCTAGACCTTCTGTCTGAGGACCAACTAGGTTCACCCAGCCACATAATAATACACCCAGCGCCCCCTAGACCTTCTGTCTGAGGACCAACTAGGTTCACCCAGCACCCTAGACCTTCTGTCTGAGGACCAACTAGGGTCACCCAGCCACATAATAATACACACAGGCACAAACAACGTGAGAGCACAGCAGGAAAGGGTGGCCACAGCACTGAAGGGAGTGATGGAAAAAGCTTCTTCTACTTTCCCCTACGCACAAGTGGTTATCTCCACCCTGCTACCACGAAAAGACTTACACCCTGCCACCATACAGCGGGTAAACGCAATCATTTCCTGTGACTGTGCCTCAAAACCAAATGTTTTCCTGGCCCACCACTCCACCCTGGACTTGAACAGCCTCTATGACCAGGTCCACCTCTACAAGGCAGCAGTGCCCACCTTCACCCGGACTCTAAAGGACATCGCTCTCAAACGTATCCCCAATACTTCACACAGGAGCAACAGATCAATAGACACCCCGCCCAGACCAGCGAGACACCCTCCCAGACCTGCGGGACCCCCCCGTGGACCTACACATAGAGGACCCACGCCGAGAGGACTTACATCCAGACTACAACACCACCAGCCACATCCACACCCCAACCAATCAACACCCCCCCAAGTCAACCATGCCCACATACAATTTAGGCCCACTCAGATCAGATCTATACCCCTCCTGCCCACCCCATGCACCCCACCCCCGCAAAGAGAGCCTCAACATGGAAGTCACACATACGCCCAGGCCGTGAGTGGGCAAACAGGCCCAACCCCCACTCTTACACTAGCCCAAGCCAATTTCATGTCCCAGATGCTCAGCAGGCTCTGCTCACACTTACTGGTCTGAGGCCAAACCACACGACCAACAACATTGGACACTTTATGGAACACAAAGCCTTCACTATCTCATCCTGGAATATCCAAGGCCTGAGGTCATCTGCCTTTGGCCTAAAGAGCAGGAACCTGGACTTCATCAAAGACATTGGAAATACAGACATTGTCATCCTACAAGAAAAATGGTATAGAGGAGATGGACCCACTGGTTGCCCTTTAGGTTACAGGGAGCTGGTAGTCCCATCCACCACACTACCAGGTGGGTGGTATAGAGGAGATGGACCCACTGGTTGCCATTTAGGTTACAGGGAGCTGGTAGTCCCATCCACCACACTACCAGGTGGGTGGTATAGAGGAGATGGACCCACTGGTTGCCCTTTAGGTTACAGGGAGCTGGTAGTCCCATCCACCAAACTACCAGGTGGGTGGTATAGAGGAGATGGACCCACTGGTTGCCCTCTAGGTTACAGAGAGCTGGTAGTCCCATCCACCACACTACCAGGTGGGTGGTATAGAGGAGATGGACCCACTGGTTGCCCTCTAGGTTACAGAGAGCTGGTAGTCCCATCCACCACACTACCAGGTGGGTGGTATAGAGGAGACAGACCCACTGGTTGCCATCTAGGTTACAGAGAGCTGGTAGTCCCATCCACCACACTACCAGGTGGGTGGTATAGAGGAGATGGACCCACTGGTTGCCCTTTAGGTTACAGGGAGCTGGTAGTCCCATCTACCACACTACCAGGTGGGTGGTATAGAGGAGACAGACCCACTGGTTGCCCTCTAGGTTACAGACAGCTGGTAGTCCCATCCACCACACTACCAGGTGGGTGGTATAGAGGAGACGGACCCACTGGTTGTCCTCTAGGTTACAGACAGCTGGTAGTCCCATCCACCACACTACCAGGTGGGTGGTATAGAGGAGACAGACCCACTGGTTGCCCTCTAGGTTACAGACAGCTGGTAGTCCCATCCACCACACTACCAGGTGGGTGGTATAGAGGAGACGGACCCACTGGTTGTCCTCTAGGTTACAGAGAGCTGGTAGTCCCATCCACCAAACTACCAGGTGGGTGGTATAGAGGAGATGGACCCACTGGTTGCCCTCTAGGTTACAGAGAGCTGGTAGTCCCATCCACCACACTACCAGGTGGGTGGTATAGAGGAGACAGACCCACTGGTTGCCATCTAGGTTACAGAGAGCTGGTAGTCCCATCCACCACACTACCAGGTGGGTGGTATAGAGGAGATGGACCCACTGGTTGCCCTTTAGGTTACAGGGAGCTGGTAGTCCCATCTACCACACTACCAGGTGGGTGGTATAGAGGAGACAGACCCACTGGTTGCCCTCTAGGTTACAGACAGCTGGTAGTCCCATCCACCACACTACCAGGTGGGTGGTATAGAGGAGACGGACCCACTGGTTGTCCTCTAGGTTACAGACAGCTGGTAGTCCCATCCACCACACTACCAGGTGGGTGGTATAGAGGAGACAGACCCACTGGTTGCCCTCTAGGTTACAGACAGCTGGTAGTCCCATCCACCACACTACCAGGTGGGTGGTATAGAGGAGACGGACCCACTGGTTGTCCTCTAGGTTACAGAGAGCTGGTAGTCCCATCCACCAAACTACCAGGTGGGTGGTATAGAGGAGATGGACCCACTGGTTGTCCTCTAGGTTACAGGGAGCTGGTAGTCCCATCCACCACACTACCAGGTGGGTGGTATAGAGGAGATGGACCCACTGGTTGTCCTCTAGGTTACAGGGAGCTGGTAGTCCCATCCACCACACTACCAGGTGGGTGGTATAGAGGAGACAGACCCACTGGTTGCCCTCTAGGTTACAGAGAGCTGGTAGTCCCATCCACCACACTACCATGTGGGGGGTATAGAGGAGACGGACCCACTGGTTGCCCTCTAGGTTACAGAGAGCTGGTAGTCCCATCCACCACACTACCATGTGGGTGGTATAGAGGAGATGGACCCACTGGTTGTCCTCTAGGTTACAGAGAGCTGGTGGTCCCATCCACCAAACTACCAGGTGGGTGGTATAGAGGAGACAGACCCACTGGTTGTCCTCTAGGTTACAGGGAGCTGGTAGTCCCATCCACCAAACTACCAGGTGGGTGGTATAGAGGAGACAGACCCACTGGTTGTCCTCTAGGTTACAGGGAGCTGGTAGTCCCATCCATCACACTACCAGGTGGGTGGTATAGAGGAGACGGACCCACTGGTTGCCCTCTAGGTTACAGAGAGCTGGTAGTCCCATCCACCACACTACCAGGTGGGTGGTATAGAGGAGACGGACCCACTGGTTGCCCTCCAGGTTACAGAGAGCTGGTAGTCCCATTCACCACACTACCAGGTGGGTGGTATAGAGGAGACGGACCCACTGGTTGTCCTCTAGGTAACAGAGAGCTGGTAGTCCCATCCACCAAACTACCAGGTGGGTGGTATAGAGGAGACGGACCCACTGGTTGCCCTCCAGGTTACAGAGAGCTGGTAGTCCCATTCACCACACTACCAGGTGGGTGGTATAGAGGAGACGGACCCACTGGTTGTCCTCTAGGTAACAGAGAGCTGGTAGTCCCATCCACCAAACTACCAGGTGGGTGGTATAGAGGAGACGGACCCACTGGTTGCCCTCCAGGTTACAGAGAGCTGGTAGTCCCATCCATCACACTACCAGGTGGGTGGTATAGAGGAGACGGACCCACTGGTTGCCCTCTAGGTTACAGAGAGCTGGTAGTCCCATCCACCACACTACCAGGTGGGTGGTATAGAGGAGACGGACCCACTGGTTGCCCTCCAGGTTACAGAGAGCTGGTAGTCCCATTCACCACACTACCAGGTGGGTGGTATAGAGGAGACGGACCCACTGGTTGTCCTCTAGGTAACAGAGAGCTGGTAGTCCCATCCACCAAACTACCAGGTGGGTGGTATAGAGGAGACGGACCCACTGGTTGCCCTCCAGGTTACAGAGAGCTGGTAGTCCCATTCACCACACTACCAGGTGGGTGGTATAGAGGAGACGGACCCACTGGTTGTCCTCTAGGTTACAGAGAGCTGGTAGTCCCATCCACCACACTACCAGGTGTGAAACATGAAAGAGACTCAGGGGGCATGCTAATTTGATATAGAGCAGACCTAAACCACTTTATTAAATGAATCAAAACAGGAACATTTTACATTTGGCTAGAAATTAAAAAGGAAATTATCTTAACATAAATTCAAAATGATCTCAACAGAGAAAAATGTCCTCCTGTGTGCTGTCTATATTCCCCCACTAGAATCCCCATAATTTAATGAAGACAGCTTCTCCATCTTAGAGGGGGAAATCAATCATTTCCAGGCCCAGGGACAAGTAATAGTCCGTGGCAACCTAAATGCCAGAACTGGACAAGAACCTGACACCCTCAGCACACAGGGGGACAAACACCTTCCTGGAGGTGACAGCATTCCCTCCCCCATATGCCCCCCTAGACACAACTATGACAACATAACCAACAAAAACGGGTCACAACTCCTGCAGCTCTGTTGCACGCTGGGTATGCACATAGTCAATGGTAGGCTTCGAGGGGACTCCTATGGTAGGTACACCTATAGCTCATCTCTTGGCAGTAGTACTGTAGACTACTTTATCACTGACCTCAAACCAGAGTCTCACAGAGCGTTCACAGTCAGCCCACTGACACCCCTATCAGACCACAGCAAATTCACAGTCTACTTGAACAGAGCAATACTCAATCATGAGGCATCAAACCCAAGGGAACTGAATAATATTAAGAAATGCTATAGATGGAAGGAAAGTAGTGTGGAAACCTACCAAAAAACAATTAGGCAACAACAAATTCAATCCCTTTCAGACAATACCTGGACAAAACGTTTCACTGTTATAGTGAAGGTGTAAACTTGGCAGTAGGAAACCTAAACAGTATATTTGACCACTCAGTTTCAATATCAAATCTAAACATTTCAAACAGACAACATAAGAAAATTAATAACAATGATAAACGGTTTGATGAAGGATGCAAAAACCTAAGAAAGAAATTGAGAAACCTGTCCAGCCAAAAACAGAGACCCAGAAAACCTGAGTCTACGCCTTCACTATGGTGAATGACTAAAATTATACAGAAATGCACTACGGAAAAAGAAGGAACAGCACGTCAGAAATCAGCTCAATGTAAATGAAGAATCCAAAGAGTGAGTGGGTGAAATACCACAGTGTGCCATCACAGAAGCAAGATTTGTGACCTGTTGCCACAAGAAAAGGGCAACCAGTGAAGAACAAACACCATTGTAAATACAACCCATATTTACGTATGTTTATTTATTTTCCCTTTTGTACTATTTGCACATCGTTACAACACTGTTAATTTACATAATATCACATTTGAAACGTCTCTATTTTTGGGGAACTTTTGAGTGTAATGTTGATTTTATTGTATATTTAACTTTAGTTAATTATCTACTTCACTTGCTTGGGCAATTTTAACATATGTTTCCCATGCCTTTTATATTTACGCCTTCAAACACACAGTCAGCAACCAGGGGCTCTTTCTCAACACAGCAGGATGGTAACTAGGCACCCTATTTATTCCTTATACAGTGTATCACTTTTGACCAACAGGACTTAAAAGTAGTAGTCTATGTAGTGCTCTATGTAGTGCTCTATGTAGTGCTCTATGTAGTGCTCTATGTAGTGCTCTATGTAGTGCTCTATGTAGTGCTCTATGTAGTGCTCTATGTAGTGCTCTGGTGCAGTATAAGGAATAGGGTGCCATTTTGGATGCAGACTAACTTCTAATTGGCTGTCTGACTCACCTTGATTCCACCCATCCTCTGCTCGCCCTTAAACTCCTTCCCGTTCTTCAGCCAATGGATGGAGGGTGTGGGGTTGCCGGCAGCAGCGCAGCGGAACTTGACGGTATTGGCTGCTGGGATGGCGAGGAGCTTCTTCTCCATGCGGTCCGGTCGGGTCCAGTACGGTGTTTCTGATTGGACGGAAGAGAGAGAGAGTGTTAGGGTTCTGAATGGACAGGAGAGAGAGAGAGAGAGAGAGAGAGAGAGAGAGAGAGAGAGAGAGAGAGAGAGAGAGAGAGAGAGAGAGAGAGAGAGAGAGAGAGAGAGAGAGAGAGAGAGAGAGAGAGAGAGAGACACAGAGAGAGAGAGAGAGAGAGAGAGAGAGAGAGAGAGAGAGAGAGACACAGAGAGAGAGAGACACAGAGAGAGAGAGAGAGAGAGAGAGAGAGAGAGTGGCTTTCCAAATCGCCCAACACTGCTACTTATAAGGTTAATTTTAAGTGCATGTTGAGATTTTTTTATCATTCCTGAACCTGTGTCCAGAAATAAGCTACATAGGGGCAATACCAGAATAAATGATCTATTGATTCTGTCTCTTCACAACAAAATCTACAGAGCTGAGATTGTTGTATGTCCCATATACAGTATATTGCATTCTGTTGGTGGCAAGAATTGTATATAATAATTTAAATTAAAAAACTCTAAGTGTTGAATCAAGTGTAGTTTTTTGTACCAGTTCATAAACCATCTGCCATGAAATTGGTACATCGAAAATCTCCCATTTATTTTGCATCCTGTATACGCAGCTGTTAACATTTTTGTCCTCAGATGAAACTGGTATATTTTTCTATTTATGCCAGTTCCTTTCAGCCAATTTGTATCTTTAATATATGGCAGACAAACAAGTTCCCTACCTTCTCCCTTTTCCTCTTGCCTCATCCAGTTTTGTTGTAGTGCTGCAATCAGTTGGTTGTAAGCTTGGACTGAGCAGATATTCCCATATTTTCCATAACTGCATATGTGACACAACTCCTCCATTTTGTTTTATCCATAAAGAATGTTTGTTTTATTAATCAGTATATTTCAGTTTAACCATAACATTTGTTGTAACATTTGTTTTATCTTTTCTGGATGATAAAACTGAAATTGGAACCAGCTTTGTGGCTTGTTAAAGAAACCTGTTGGGGACCAGGGGTGCTATTTTCACTTTTGGTGAAAATCGTATGATTTTTAAACGGCCTCGTACTCAATTCTTGCTAGTACAATATGCATATGTTTATTACTATTGGATAGAAAACAACCTCTAGTTTCTAAAAACGTTTGAATTTTTTCTCTGAGTGGAACAGAAGTCATTTGGCAGCACTTTCCCTGAACAGGAAGTAGAATGCAAGATGTCTATGCTCGCTTCAACGCTCTGCCTATACATGGTCATGCCACCTATGACCCGAAACACACCTCATACGCCTTCCTCTGGGTGTCAAGAGGACGTCAGAGGAGAAATTTTGTGTTTATCTTGTTCTGACGTGAAATAAGACCTATTTCTTTGACGTGACCGTCCATTTCCGGAAGTCTGAAGCGCGCGACTTGGAAGAGAGATTGTGTTTTGTTTTGCTGCCGTGTCGGATGTCAACTATCTCCGGCTCGGATTTGATTTGATAAATGAGACCATATCATCGTAATGTATGTTTTTTCAATATAGTTTAATCAGATTATTTGAATTTTTTCGGGAGTTTTGCCGTGTTCCGTTCTGTGACTTTGCTTACGTTGGAGAGATCCGTGCCACTCGACTAGTACCCATGCTAAATGAAGTGGGAAAGGTACCATTCTGAATGGAATGAACGACTCATCTGGACTAAGGACACCTTGATCAACATTCTGATGAAAGATCAGCAAAAGTAAGACCCAATTTATAATGTTATTTCATATATCTGTCGTGCATGTGAACTGGTCGTGGGCGCCCAGTTGGTTCTGGCTGGCGTGGCTATGCTAATTTAGCGCTACATTTTGTTTTCGCTATAAAACATTTAATAAATCTGAAATATTGTCTGGAATCACAAGAATCCTGTTTTTCAATTGCTGCACAGTATGTATTTCTCAGAAATGTTTTATGAGGAGTAATTAGGTATTTGACGTTGGTGTCTGTCAATGTTATGGCTGCTTTCGGTGCAATTTCTGATTGTAGCTGAAATGTAATTTATGATTTATACCATAAATATGCACATTTTTCAAAAAAAACATATGCTATACAATAAATATGTTATCAGACTGTCATCTTATGAAGTTGTTTCTTGGTTAGTGGCTATATATATCTTTATTTGGTCGAATTAGTGATAGCTAGTGATGGAGTAAAAAACTGATGGAGGTAGAAAAGTGGTGTAATAGATTTACATATTTTGTCTTCCCTGTAAAACATTTAAAAAATCGGACATGTTGGCTTGATTCACAAGATGTGTACCTTTCATATGCTGTATTGGACTTGTTAATGTGTGAAAGTTAAATATTTAAAAAAAATGTTTTTTTTTAATTTGCCGCTCTGCCTTTTCAGTGGAATGTGGGAGGAGTGCCGCTAGCGGCACCCGTGGCCTCAACAGGTTTAAAGAAAGGGCGATACTTTAAACAAAATAGCATTTTCAATTAGTCGGAAATGAGAAGTTGTAATCTGTATGAAGGCAAAAAGGTCATTTTTGAACAAAGGATGAACCTTAATAATCTACTGGAGAACCATTTGGGGTTTCAGTATAATTTATGGATGAGTGAAGCTTTTAGTGAAAGGTTTACATTTTAGCCCCCTAAACTCATATTCATTATATAAATAGGCACGTTTAATTTTGTCTGGTTTAGCGTTCCAAATAAAATGAAATATTTTTTGCTCACATGATCTAAAAAACGAGTCATCTAGAGTAGGCAGTGCCATTAGTAAATAAGTAAACTGTGATCGGACCAAAGAGTTCATCAATGTGACTTTTCCATAAATAGACAAGTAGTGTTACATTATCCTACAGTATAGTACATTATCATACAGTATGTTACAGTATCCTACAGTATGGTACATTATCATACAGTATGGTACATTATCCTACAGTATGTTACATTATCATACAGTATGGTACATTATCCTACAGTATAGTACATTATCATACAGTATGGTACATTATCATACAGTATGGTACAGTATCCTACAGTATAGTACATTATCATACAGTATGTTACATTATCCTACAGTATAGTACATTATCATACAGTATGGTACAGTATCCTACAGTATAGTACATTATCATACAGTATGTTACATTATCCTACAGTATAGTACATTATCATACAGTATTCTACAGTATAGTACATTATCATACAGTATGGTACAGTATCCTACAGTATAGTACAGTATCATACAGTATAGTACATTATCATAGAGTATAGTACAGTATTCTACAGTATAGTACAATATTCTACAGTATCTTACAGTATAGTACAGTACCCTACAGTATAGTACAGTATTCTACAGTATAGTACAGTATCCCCCATCATAGTACAGTATCCTACAGTATGGTACAGTATTCTACAGTATGTTACAGTACCCTACAGTATAGTACATTATCATACAGTATGGTGCAGTATTCTACAGTATGTTACAGTACCCTACAGTATAGTACAGTATCCCCCAGCATAGTACAGTATCCTACAGTATAGTACAGTATCCTACAGTATGGTACAGTATTCTACAGTATGTTACAGTACCCTACAGTATAGTACATTATCATACAGTATGGTGCAGTATTCTACAGTATGTTACAGTACCCTACAGTATAGTACAGTATCCCCCAGCATAGTACAGTATCCTACAGTATAGTGCAGTATCCTACAGTATGGTACAGTATTCTACAGTATGTTACAGTACCCTACAGTATAGTACATTATCATACAGTATAGTACAGTATTCTACAGTATAGTACAATATTCTACAGTATCTTACAGTATAGTACAGTACCCTACAGTATAGTACAGTATTCTACAGTATAGTACAGTATCCCCCATCATAGTACAGTATCCTACAGTATGGTACAGTATTCTACAGTATGTTACAGTACCCTACAGTATAGTACATTATCATACAGTATGGTGCAGTATTCTACAGTATGTTACAGTACCCTACAGTATAGTACAGTATCCCCCAGCATAGTACAGTATCCTACAGTATAGTACAGTATCCTACAGTATGGTACAGTATTCTACAGTATGTTACAGTACCCTACAGTATAGTACATTATCATACAGTATGGTGCAGTATTCTACAGTATGTTACAGTACCCTACAGTATAGTACAGTATCCCCCAGCATAGTACAGTATCCTACAGTATAGTGCAGTATCCTACAGTATGGTACAGTATTCTACAGTATGTTACAGTACCCTACAGTATAGTACATTATCATACAGTATAGTACAGTATTCTACAGTATAGTACAATATTCTACAGTATCTTACAGTATAGTACAGTACCCTACAGTATAGTACAGTATTCTACAGTATAGTACAGTATCCCCCAGCATAGTACAGTATCCTACAGTATGGTACAGTATTCTACAGTATGTTACAGTACCCTACAGTATAGTACATTATCATACAGTATGGTGCAGTATTCTACAGTATGTTACAGTACTCTACAGTATAGTACATTATCATACAGTATAGTACAGTATTCTACAGTATAGTACAATATTCTACACTATCTTACAGTATAGTACAGTATCCTACAGTATAGTGCAGTATCCTACAGTATGGTATAATATACTACGGTATATAACAGTCTTCCCTACAGTATAGTGCAGTATCCTACAGTATGTAGCGTTACAGTATCCCACAGCATAGTACAGTATCCTACAGTATAGTACAGTATACTACAGTATAGTACAGTATCCTACAGCATAGTACAGTATCCCACAGCATAGTACAGTATCCCACAGCATAGTACAGTATCCCCCAGCATAGTACAGTATCCTACAGTATAGTGCAGTATCCTACAGTATGGTACAATATACTACAGTATATAACAGTCTTCCCTACAGTATAGTGCAGTATCCTACAGTATGGTACAATATACTACAGTAAATAACAGTCTTCCCTACAGTATAGTGCAGTATTCTACAGTATGTGGCGTTACAGTATTCTACAGTATAGTACAGTATCCCACAGCATAGTACAGTATCCTACAGTATAGTACATTATCCCACAGCATAGTACAGTATCCTACAGTATTGTACAGTATCCTACAGCATAGTACAGTATCTTACAGTATAGTGCAGTATCCTATAGTATGGTACAATATACCACAGTATATAACAGTCTTCCCTACAGTATAGTGCAGTATCCTACAGTATGGTACAATATACTACAGTATATAACAGTCTTCCCTACAGTATAGTGCAGTATCCTACAGTATGTAGTGTTACAGTATCCTACAGTATAGTCAGTATACTACAGTACAGTACAATATCCTACAGTATGGTACACTATACTACAGTATATAACAGTCTTCCCTACAGTATAGTGCAGTATCCTACAGTATGTAGTGTTACAATATCCTACAGTATAGTCAGTATACTACAGTACAGTACAATATCCTACAGTATGGTACAATATACTACAGTATATAACAGTCTTCCCTACAGTATAGTGCAGTATCCTACAGTATGTAGTGTTACAGTATCCTACATTATAGTACAGTATGCTACAATATAGTACAGTATACTACAGTATAGTACAGTATCCTACAGTATAGTACAGTATCCTACAGTATAGTACAGTATACTACAGTATAGTACAGTATCCTTCAGTATAATACATTATCCCACAGCATAGTACAGTATCCTACAGTATAGTACAGTATCCCACAGCATAATACAGTATCCTACAGTATAGTCAGTATACTACAGTACAGTACAATATCCTACAGTATGGTACAATATACTACAGTATATAACAGTCTTCCCTACAGTATAGTGCAGTATCCTACAGTATGTAGTGTTACAGTATCCTACAGTATAGTACAGTATCCTACAATATAGTACATTATACTACAGTATAGTACAGTATCCTACAGTATAGTACAGTATACTACAGTATAGTACAGTATCCTACAGTATAATACATTATCCCACAGCATAGTACAGTATCCTACAGTATAGTACAGTATCCCACAGCATAGTACAGTATCCTACAGTATAGTCAGTATACTACAGTACAGTACAATATCATACAGTATGTGGGGGTACAGTAACATAATGTTATGTGGTGTGTGGGGGGAGCAGTAATTGGTAAGCATGAGAATATCTGTTCATCTGAGCCATGTACTGTAACGTTTACTATAGTAAATACATCACCCTAGCTGAGGAAAGCCTTAGACAGGGAGTGATACAGCGAGCTACGATGCTACGGTGCTGAGCTATGCTGTAGAGCAAGCCTTAGACAGGGAGTGATACAGCGAGCCACGGTGCTACGGCGCTGAGCTATGCTGTAGAGCAAGCCTTAGACAGGGAGTGATACAGCGAGCCACGGTGCTACGGCGCTGAGCTATGCTGTAGAGCAAGCCTTAGACAGGGAGTGATACAGCGGGCCACGGTACTACGGTGCTGAGCTATGCTGTAGAGCAAGCCTTAGACAGGGAGTGATACAGCGGGCCACGGTACTACGGTGCTGAGCTATGCTGTAGAGCAAGCCTTAGACAGGGAGTGATACAGCGAGCCACGGTGCTACGGCGCTGAGCTATGCTGTAGAGCAAGCCTTAGACAGGGAGTGATACAGCGGGCCGTTACAGCAGGCATGGATCAGAGCTGACCCCTGACCCTAACCCTGAGAGCAGAACACTGCCAGATCTGATGCAGATATAGAGAGCTCTTTGAAGGCCCCCGGCCCCCTAGACAAACAGAGACGGCATAGCGCTGCCCTCCGGACCACCTCCGGACCACCTCCGGACCACCTCCGGACCACCTCCGGACCACCTCCGGCCTCTAGTCCCCTGCCAGAGTCAACAACGCTACATAACTCAGCAGCATAGAGATGTAACTGTTAACATAACTCACAGATCTAACTCTGTTACCATTCATAGGTCAAGAGCACATCACAGATTACTGTTAACATAACTCACAGATCTAACTCTGTTATCATTCCTCTTGTGATACAAGAACCTGTGTAGCCCTGTCAAACCTGTGTACCCCTGGTCTGACCTGTGAACCTGTGTAGTCCTGGTCTGACCTGTGAACCTGTGTAGTCCTGGTCTGACCTATGAACCTGTGTAGTCCTGGTCTGACCTATGAACCTGTGTAGTCCTGGTCTGACCTGTGAACCTGTGTACCCCTTGTCTGACCTTGTGTAGGGGTTGACAATAAGACAGACCACACAGACAGACAGACAGACAGTATCATGCTCTGTGTTTCTCCTCTCTCTGTGTGAGGGCTCCTCTCTCTGTGTGAGGGCTCCTCTCTCTGTGTGAGGCCTCCTCTCTCTGTGTGAGGCCTCCTCTCTCTGTGTGAGGCCTCCTCTCTATATGTGCCTCCTCTCTCTGTGTTTCTCCTCTCTCTGTGTGAGGGCTCCTCTCTCTGTGTGAGGCCTCCTCTCTCTGTGTGAGGGCTCCTCTCTCTGTGTGAGGCCTACTCTCTCTGTGTGAAGGCTCCTCTCTATATGTGCCCCCTCTCTCTGTGTGAGGCCTCCTCTCTCTGTGTGAAGGCTCCTCTCTCTGTGTGAGGCCTCCTCTCTCTGTGTGAGGGCTCCTCTCTCTGTGTGAAGGCTCCTCTCTCTGTGTGAGGCCTCCTCTCTCTGTGTGAGGCCTCCTCTCTCTGTGTGAGGCCTCCTCTCTCTGTGTGAAGGCTCCTCTCTATATGTGCCCCCTCTCTCTGTGTGAGGCCTCCTCTCTATATGTGCCCCCTCTCTCTGTGTGAGGCCTCCTCTCTATATGTGCCCCCTCTCTCTGTGTGAGGCCTCCTCTCTATATGTGCCCCCTCTCTCTGTGTGAAGGCTCCTCTCTATATGTGCCCCCTCTCTCTGTGTGAGGCCTCCTCTCTCTGTGTGAAGGCTCCTCTCTATATGTGCCCCCTCTCTCTGTGTGAGGCCTCCTCTCTATATGTGCCCCCTCTCTCTGTGTGAGGCCTCCTCTCTATATGTGCCCCCTCTCTCTGTGTGAGGCCTCCTCTCTATATGTGCCCCCTCTCTCTGTGTGAGGCCTCCTCTCTATATGTGCCCCCTCTCTCTGTGTGAGGCCGCCTCTCTCTGTGTGAAGGCTCCTCTCTATATGTGCCCCCCCTCTCTGTGTGAGGCCTCCTCTCTCTGTGTGAGGCCTCCTCTCTCTGTGTGAAGGCTCCTCTCTATATGTGCCCCCTCTCTCTGTGTGAGGCCTCCTCTCTCTGTGTGAGGCCTCCTCTCTCTGTGTGAAGGCTCCTCTCTATATGTGCCCCCTCTCTCTGTGTGAGGCCTCCTCTCTATATGTGCCCCCTCTCTCTGTGTGAAGGCTCCTCTCTATATGTGCCTCCTCTCTCTGTGTGAGGCCTCCTCTCTCTGTGTGAAGGCTCCTCTCTATATGTGCCCCCTCTCTCTGTGTGAAGGCTCCTCTCTATATGTGCCCCCTCTCTCTGTGTGAGGCCTCCTCTCTATATGTGCCCCCTCTCTCTGTGTGAAGGCTCCTCTCTATATGTGCCCCCTCTCTCTGTGTGAGGCCTCCTCTCTCTGTGTGAAGGTTCCTCTCTATATGTGCCCCCTCTCTCTGTGTGAGGCCTCCTCTCTATATGTGCCCCCTCTCTCTGTGTGAAGGCTCCTCTCTATATGTGCCTCCTCTCTCTGTGTGAGGCCTCCTCTCTCTGTGTGAAGGCTCCTCTCTATATGTGCCCCCTCTCTCTGTGTGAAGGCTCCTCTCTATATGTGCCTCCTCTCTCTGTGTGAGGCCTCCTCTCTCTGTGTGAAGGCTCCTCTCTATATGTGCCCCCTCTCTCTGTGTGAAGGCTCCTCTCTATATGTGCCCCCTCTCTCTGTGTGAAGGCTCCTCTCTATATGTGCCCCCTCTCTCTGTGTGAGGCCTCCTCTCTATATGTGCCTCCTCTCTCTGTGTTTCTCCTCTCTCTGTGTGAGGCCTACTCTCTCTGTGTGCCTCCTCTCTCTGTGAGCCTCCTCTCTCTGTGTGAGGCCTACTCTCTCTGTGTGCCTCCTCTCTCTGTGAGCCTCCTCTCTCTGTGTGAGGCCTACTCTCTATATGTGCCTTCTCTCTCTGTGTGCCTCCTCTCTCTGTGTGAGGCCTCCTCTCCAGCGAGGGAAAGAGAAACAGAAGAACTAGAGACGACACAGGGTATTGGGTCATGTGTAAAGCAGCCTTCTCCCCAGAGCTGACTGAGGGCTCCTCTCTCTGTGTGAGGGCTCCTCTCTCTGTGTGAGGCCTCCTCTCTCTGTGTGAGGGCTCATGTGTAAAGCAGCCTTCTCCCTAGAGCTGACTGAGGGCTCCCGAGTGGCACAGCGGTCTTAGGCACTGCATCTTAGTGCTAGAGGAATCACTACATACACCCTGGTTCGAATCCTGGCTGTTTCACAACCGGCCGTGATTGGGAGTCCCATAGGGCGGAGCACAATTGGCCCTGTGTCGTCCAGGTTTGCCAAATTTGTTCTTAACTGACCTGCCTCGTTAAATAAATAAAAAAATACAATTATGGTTATAAAAAAAATGGAACTACTTAAATTCAAAACATTAAAAATATATACAAATTCAATGGCATCCAGGACCTCTATACCAGGTGGTGTCAGAGAAAGGCCCTAAAAAAGACTCCAGCCACCCCAGTCATAGACTGTTCTCTCTGCTACCGCACGGCAAGTGGTACCGGAGCGCAAGTCTAGGTCCAAGAGGCTTCTAAACAGCTTCTACCCCCAAGTCATAAGACTCCTGAACAGCTAATCAAATGGCTAGTCAGACTATTTGTATTCTCCCCCCCCCCCTCTTTTACGCTGCTGCTACTCTCTGTTTATTATCTATGCATAGTCACTTTAACTCTACCTACATGTACATATTACCTCAATTACCTTGAGTAACTGGTGCCGCCGCGCATTGACTCTGTACCGGTACCCCCTGTATATAGCCTCCACATTGACTCTGTACCGTAATACCCTGTATATAGCCTCCACATTGACTCTGTACCGTAACACCCTGTATATAGCCTCCACGTTGACTCTGTACCGTAATACCCTGTATATAGCCTCCACACTGACTCTGTACCGGTACCCCCTGTATATAGCCTCCACATTGACTCTGTACCGTAATACCCTGTATATAGCCTCCACATTGACTCTGTACCGTAATACCCTGTATATAGCCTCCACATTGACTCTGTACCGGTACCCCCTGTATATAGCCTCCACATTGACTCTGTACCGGTACCCCCTGTGTATAGCCTCCACATTGACTCTGTACCGTAATACCCTGTATATAGCCTCCTCATTGACTCTGTACCGTAATACCCTGTATATAGCCTCCACATTGACTCTGTACCGGTACCCCCTGTATATAGCCTCCACATTGACTCTGTACCGGTACCCCTCGTATATAGCCTCTACACTGACTCTGTACCGGTACCCCTCGTATATAGCCTCGCTATTGTTATTTTACTGCTGCTCTTTAATTATTTGTTACTTAAATGTTTTATTTATCAGCGCATGTGACAAACACAATTTGATTTGAATTAGTTTAAATTGATCTAATCCAAAACAGCTGACTTAAAATGTTGTGCTTCCCTCACTCTCTCTTTTTTTCTGATCTCTCACTCTCTTTTTTCTGATCCTTCACTCTCCTCTTTTCTGATCTATCACTCTCTCTTTTCTGTTCCCTCACTCTCCTCTTTTCTTATCCCCCACTCTCCTCTTTTCTGATATATTACTATTTTGATTCTGATCCCTCACTCTCTTTTTTCTGATCTCTCACTCTCTTTTTTCTGCTCCTTCACTCTCCTCTATTCTGATCTCTCACTCTCCTCTTTTCTGTTATATTACTCTTTTGTTTCTGAATCCTTACACTGTCTTTTCTTATCCCTCACTCTCTCTTTTCGTATCCCTCACTCTCCTCTTTTCTGATCTATCACTCTCTCTTTTCTTATTCCTCACTCTCCTCTTTTCTTATCCCCCACTCTCCTCTTTTCTGATCCCTCACGCTCCTCTTTTCTGATCTAATACTCTCTCTCTTTTCTTATCCCTCACTCTCCTCTTTTCTTATCCTCCACTCTCCTCTTTTCTGATCCCTCACGCTCCTCTTTTCTGATCTATCACTCTCTCTTTTCTGATCCCCAGTCTCCTCTTTTCTGATCCTTTACTCTCCTCTTTTCTGATCCCTCACTCTCCTGTTTTCTGATCCCTCACTCTCTTCTTTCTGATCTATCACTCTCCTATTTTCCGATCCCTCGCTCTCTTATTTTCTTATCCCCCACTCTCCTCTTTTCTGATCCCTCACGCTCCTCTTTTCTGATCTATCACTCTCTCTCTTTTCTTATCCCCCACTCTCCTCTTTTCTGATCTCTCACTCTCCTCTTTTCTGATATATTACTCTTTTGTTTCTGATCCCTCACTCTCTTTTTTCTGATCTCTCACTCTCTTTTTTCTGCTCCTTCACTATCCTCTTTTCTGATCTCTCACTCTCCTCTTTTCTGATCTCTCACTCTCCTCTTTTCTGATATATTACTATTTTGTTTCTGATTCCTCACTCTCCTCTTTTCTTATCTATCACTCTCTCTTTTCCTATCCCTCACTCTCTCTTTTCGTATCCCTCACTCTCCTCTTTTCTGATCTATCACTCTCTCTTTTCTTATCCCTCACTCTCCTCTTTTCTTATCCCCCACTCTCCTCTTTTCTGATCCCTCACGCTCCTCTTTTCTGATCTATCACTCTCTCTCTTTTCTGATCCCTCACTCTCCTCTTTTCTGATCTATCACTCTCTCTTTTCTGATCTATCACTCTCTCTTTTCTTATCCCTCACTCTCCTCTTTTCTTATCCTCCACTCTCCTCTTTTCTGATCCCTCACGCTCCTCTTTTCTGATCTATCACTCTCTCTTTTCTGATCCCCACTCTCCTCTTTTCTGATCCCTCACTCTCCTGTTTTCCGATCCCTCACTCTCTTCTTTCTGATCTATCACTCTCCTATTTTCCGATCCCTCACTCTCTTATTTTCTTATCCCCCACTCTCCTCTTTTCTGATCCCTCACGCTCCTCTTTTCTGATCTATCACTCTCTTTTCTGATCTATCACTCTCTCTTTTCTTATCCCTCACTCTCCTCTTTTCTTATCCCCCACTCTCCTCTTTTCTGATCTCTCACTCTCCTCTTTTCTAATATATTACTCTTTTGTTTCTGATTCCTTCACTCTC
Organism: Salvelinus alpinus; assembly: GCF_045679555.1. Taxonomy (NCBI): domain Eukaryota; kingdom Metazoa; phylum Chordata; class Actinopteri; order Salmoniformes; family Salmonidae; genus Salvelinus; species Salvelinus alpinus. The sequence continues at coordinate 44,764,468 of NC_092110.1, read as the reverse complement.
TTTTCTGATCCCTCACTCTCTCTTTTCGTATCCCTCACTCTCCTCTTTTCTGATCTATCACTCTCTCTTTTCTTATTCCTCACTCTCCTCTTTTCTTATCCTCCACTCTCCTCTTTTCCTATCCCTCACTCTCCTCTTTTCTGATCTATCACTCTCTCTTTTCTTATTCCTCACTCTCCTCTTTTCTTATCCTCCACTCTCCTCTTTTTCTATCCCTCACGCTCCTCTTTTCTGATCTATCACTCTCTCTCTTTTCTTATCCCTCACTCTCCTCTTTTCTTATCCTCCACTCTCCTCTTTTCTGATCCCTCACGCTCCTCTTTTCTGATCTATCACTCTCTCTTTTCTGATCCCCACTCTCCTCTTTTCTGATCCTTTACTCTCCTCTTTTCTGATCCCTTACTCTCCTGTTTTCTGATCCCTCACTCTCTTCTTTCTGATCTATCACTCTCCTTCTTTCCGATCCCTCACTCTCTTATTTTCTTATCCCCCACTCTCCTCTTTTCTGATCCCTCACGCTCCTCTTTTCTGATTTATCACTCTCTCTCTTTTCTGATCTATCCCTCTCTTTTCTGTTCCCTCACTCTCCTCTTTTCTGATCTCTCACTCTCCTCTTTTCTGATCTCTCACTCTCCTCTTTTCTGATATATTACTATTTTGTTTCTGATCCCTCACTCTCTTTTTTCTCATCTCTCACTCTCTTTTTTCTGCTCCTTCACTCTCCTCTTTTCTGATATCTCACTCTCCTCTTTTCTGATCTCTCACTCTCCTCTTTTCTGATATATTACTATTTTGTTTCTGATCCCTCACTCTCCTCTTTTCTGATCTATCACTCTCTCTTTTCTTATCCCTCACTCTCCTCTTTTCTTATCCCCACTCTCCTCTTTTCTGATCTATCACTCTCTCTCTTTTCTGATCTATCACTCTCTCTTTTCTTATCCCTCACTCTCCTCTTTTCTTATCCCCCACTCTCCTCTTTTCTGATCCCTCACGCTCCTCTTTTCTGATCTATCACTCTCTCTCTTTTCTGATCCCTCACTCTCTCTCTTTTCTGATCTATCACTCTCTCTTTTCTGATCTATCACTCTCTCTTTTCTTATCCCTCACTCTCCTCTTTTCTTATCCTCCACTCTCCTCTTTTCTGATCCCTCACGCTCCTCGTTTCTGATCTATCACTCTCTCTTTTCTGATCCCCACTCTCCTCTTTTCTGATCCTTTACTCTCCTCTTTTCTTATCCCTCACGCTCCTCTTTTCTGATCTATCACTCTCTCTTTTCTGATCCCCACTCTCCTATTTTCTGATCCTTTACTCTCTTATTTTCATATCCCCCACTCTCCTCTTTTCTGATCCCTCACGCTCCTCTTTTCTGATCTATCACTCTCTTTTCTGATCTATCACTCTCTCTTTTCTTATCCCTCACTCTCCTCTTTTCTTATCCCCCACTCTCCTCTTTTCTGATCTCTCACTCTCCTCTTTTCTAATATATTACTCTTTTGTTTCTGATTCCTTCACTCTCTTTTCTGATCCCTCACTCTCTCTTTTCGTATCCCTCACTCTCCTCTTTTCTGATCTATCACTCTCTCTTTTCTTATTCCTCACTCTCCTCTTTTCTTATCCTCCACTCTCCTCTTTTCCTATCCCTCACTCTCCTCTTTTCTGATCTATCACTCTCTCTTTTCTTATTCCTCACTCTCCTCTTTTCTTATCCTCCACTCTCCTCTTTTCCTATCCCTCACGCTCCTCTTTTCTGATCTATCACTCTCTCTCTTTTCTTATCCCTCACTCTCCTCTTTTCTTATCCTCCACTCTCCTCTTTTCTGATCCCTCACGCTCTTCTTTTCTGATCTATCACTCTCTCTTTTCTGATCCCCACTCTCCTCTTTTCTGATCCTTTACTCTCCTCTTTTCTGATCCCTTACTCTCCTGTTTTCGGATCCCTCACTCTCTTCTTTCTGATCTATCACTCTCCTTCTTTCCGATCCCTCACTCTCTTATTTTCTTATCCCCCACTCTCCTCTTTTCTGATCCCTCACGCTCCTCTTTTCTGATTTATCACTCTCTCTCTTTTCTGATCTATCCCTCTCTTTTCTGTTCCCTCACTCTCCTCTTTTCTGATCTCTCACTCTCCTCTTTTCTGATCTCTCACTCTCCTCTTTTCTGATATATTACTATTTTGTTTCTGATCCCTCACTCTCTTTTTTGATCCCTCACTCTCTCTTTTCGTATCCCTCACTCTCCTCTTTTCTGATCTATCACTCTCTCTTTTCTTATTCCTCACTCTCCTCTTTTCTTATCCTCCACTCTCCTCTTTTCCTATCCCTCACTCTCCTCTTTTTTGATCTATCACTCTCTCTTTTCTTATTCCTCACTCTCCTCTTTTCTTATCCTCCACTCTCCTCTTTTCCTATCCCTCACGCTCCTCTTTTCTGATCTATCACTCTCTCTCTTTTCTTATCCCTCACTCTCCTCTTTTCTTATCCTCCACTCTCCTCTTTTCTGATCCCTCACGCTCCTCTTTTCTGATCTATCACTCTCTCTTTTCTGATCCCCACTCTCCTCTTTTCTGATCCTTTACTCTCCTCTTTTCTGATCCCTTACTCTCCTGTTTTCTGATCCCTCACTCTCTTCTTTCTGATCTATCACTCTCCTTCTTTCCGATCCCTCACTCTCTTATTTTCTTATCCCCCACTCTCCTCTTTTCTGATCCCTCACGCTCCTCTTTTCTGATTTATCACTCTCTCTCTTTTCTGATCTATCCCTCTCTTTTCTGTTCCCTCACTCTCCTCTTTTCTGATCTCTCACTCTCCTCTTTTCTGATCTCTCACTCTCCTCTTTTCTGATATATTACTATTTTGTTTCTGATCCCTCACTCTCTTTTTTCTCATCTCTCACTCTCTTTTTTCTGCTCCTTCACTCTCCTCTTTTCTGATATCTCACTCTCCTCTTTTCTGATCTCTCACTCTCCTCTTTTCTGATATATTACTATTTTGTTTCTGATCCCTCACTCTCCTCTTTTCTGATCTATCACTCTCTCTTTTCTTATCCCTCACTCTCCTCTTTTCTTATCCCCACTCTCCTCTTTTCTGATCTATCACTCTCTCTCTTTTCTGATCTATCACTCTCTCTTTTCTTATCCCTCACTCTCCTCTTTTCTTATCCCCCACTCTCCTCTTTTCTGATCCCTCACGCTCCTCTTTTCTGATCTATCACTCTCTCTCTTTTCTGATCCCTCACTCTCTCTCTTTTCTGATCTATCACTCTCTCTTTTCTGATCTATCACTCTCTCTTTTCTTATCCCTCACTCTCCTCTTTTCTTATCCTCCACTCTCCTCTTTTCTGATCCCTCACGCTCCTCGTTTCTGATCTATCACTCTCTCTTTTCTGATCCCCACTCTCCTCTTTTCTGATCCTTTACTCTCCTCTTTTCTTATCCCTCACGCTCCTCTTTTCTGATCTATCACTCTCTCTTTTCTGATCCCCACTCTCCTATTTTCTGATCCTTTACTCTCTTATTTTCATATCCCCCACTCTCCTCTTTTCTGATCCCTCACGCTCCTCTTTTCTGATCTATCACTCTCTTTTCTGATCTATCACTCTCTCTTTTCTTATCCCTCACTCTCCTCTTTTCTTATCCCCCACTCTCCTCTTTTCTGATCTCTCACTCTCCTCTTTTCTAATATATTACTCTTTTGTTTCTGATTCCTTCACTCTCTTTTCTGATCCCTCACTCTCTCTTTTCGTATCCCTCACTCTCCTCTTTTCTGATCTATCACTCTCTCTTTTCTTATTCCTCACTCTCCTCTTTTCTTATCCTCCACTCTCCTCTTTTCCTATCCCTCACTCTCCTCTTTTCTGATCTATCACTCTCTCTTTTCTTATTCCTCACTCTCCTCTTTTCTTATCCTCCACTCTCCTCTTTTCCTATCCCTCACGCTCCTCTTTTCTGATCTATCACTCTCTCTCTTTTCTTATCCCTCACTCTCCTCTTTTCTTATCCTCCACTCTCCTCTTTTCTGATCCCTCACGCTCTTCTTTTCTGATCTATCACTCTCTCTTTTCTGATCCCCACTCTCCTCTTTTCTGATCCTTTACTCTCCTCTTTTCTGATCCCTTACTCTCCTGTTTTCGGATCCCTCACTCTCTTCTTTCTGATCTATCACTCTCCTTCTTTCCGATCCCTCACTCTCTTATTTTCTTATCCCCCACTCTCCTCTTTTCTGATCCCTCACGCTCCTCTTTTCTGATTTATCACTCTCTCTCTTTTCTGATCTATCCCTCTCTTTTCTGTTCCCTCACTCTCCTCTTTTCTGATCTCTCACTCTCCTCTTTTCTGATCTCTCACTCTCCTCTTTTCTGATATATTACTATTTTGTTTCTGATCCCTCACTCTCTTTTTTCTCATCTCTCACTCTCTTTTTTCTGCTCCTTCACTCTCCTCTTTTCTGATATCTCACTCTCCTCTTTTCTGATCTCTCACTCTCCTCTTTTCTGATATATTACTATTTTGTTTCTGATCCCTCACTCTCCTCTTTTCTGATCTATCACTCTCTCTTTTCTTATCCCTCACTCTCCTCTTTTCTTATCCCCCACTCTCCTCTTTTCTGATCTATCACTCTCTCTCTTTTCTGATCTATCACTCTCTCTTTTCTTATCCCTCACTCTCCTCTTTTCTTATCCCCCACTCTCCTCTTTTCTGATCCCTCACGCTCCTCTTTTCTGATCTATCACTCTCTCTCTTTTCTGATCCCTCACTCTCTCTCTTTTCTGATCTATCACTCTCTCTTTTCTGATCTATCACTCTCTCTTTTCTTATCCCTCACTCTCCTCTTTTCTTATCCTCCACTCTCCTCTTTTCTGATCCCTCACGCTCCTCTTTTCTGATCTATCACTCTCTCTTTTCTGATCCCCACTCTCCTCTTTTCTGATCCTTTACTCTCCTCTTTTCTTATCCCTCACGCTCCTCTTTTCTGATCTATCACTCTCTCTTTTCTGATCCCCACTCTCCTCTTTTCTGATCCTTTACTCTCTTATTTTCATATCCCCCACTCTCCTCTTTTCTGATCCCTCACGCTCCTCTTTTCTGATCTATCACTCTCTTTTCTGATCTATCACTCTCTCTTTTCTTATCCCTCACTCTCCTCTTTTCTTATCCCCCACTCTCCTCTTTTCTGATCTCTCACTCTCCTCTTTTCTAATATATTACTCTTTTGTTTCTGATTCCTTCACTCTCTTTTCTGATCCCTCACTCTCTCTTTTCGTATCCCTCACTCTCCTCTTTTCTGATCTATCACTCTCTCTTTTCTTATTCCTCACTCTCCTCTTTTCTTATCCTCCACTCTCCTCTTTTCCTATCCCTCACTCTCCTCTTTTCTGATCTATCACTCTCTCTTTTCTTATTCCTCACTCTCCTCTTTTCTTATCCTCCACTCTCCTCTTTTCCTATCCCTCACGCTCCTCTTTTCTGATCTATCACTCTCTCTCTTTTCTTATCCCTCACTCTCCTCTTTTCTTATCCTCCACTCTCCTCTTTTCTGATCCCTCACGCTCTTCTTTTCTGATCTATCACTCTCTCTTTTCTGATCCCCACTCTCCTCTTTTCTGATCCTTTACTCTCCTCTTTTCTGATCCCTTACTCTCCTGTTTTCTGATCCCTCACTCTCTTCTTTCTGATCTATCACTCTCCTATTTTCCGATCCCTCACTCTCTTATTTTCTTATCCCCCACTCTCCTCTTTTCTGATCCCTCACGCTCCTCTTTTCTGATTTATCACTCTCTCTCTTTTCTGATCTATCCCTCTCTTTTCTGTTCCCTCACTCTCCTCTTTTCTGATCTCTCACTCTCCTCTTTTCTGATCTCTCACTCTCCTCTTTTCTGATATATTACTATTTTGTTTCTGATCCCTCACTCTCTTTTTTCTCATCTCTCACTCTCTTTTTTCTGCTCCTTCACTCTCCTCTTTTCTGATATCTCACTCTCCTCTTTTCTGATCTCTCACTCTCCTCTTTTCTGATATATTACTATTTTGTTTCTGATCCCTCACTCTCCTCTTTTCTGATCTATCACTCTCTCTTTTCTTATCCCTCACTCTCCTCTTTTCTTATCCCCCACTCTCCTCTTTTCTGATCTATCACTCTCTCTCTTTTCTGATCTATCACTCTCTCTTTTCTTATCCCTCACTCTCCTCTTTTCTTATCCCCCACTCTCCTCTTTTTTGATCCCTCACGCTCCTCTTTTCTGATCTATCACTCTCTCTCTTTTCTGATCCCTCACTCTCTCTCTTTTCTGATCTATCACTCTCTCTTTTCTGATCTATCACTCTCTCTTTTCTTATCCCTCACTCTCCTCTTTTCTTATCCTCCACTCTCCTCTTTTCTGATCCCTCACGCTCCTCTTTTCTGATCTATCACTCTCTCTTTTCTGATCCCCACTCTCCTCTTTTCTGATCCTTTACTCTCCTCTTTTCTGATCCCTCACGCTCCTCTTTTCTGATCTATCACTCTCTCTTTTCTGATCCCCACTCTCCTCTTTTCTGATCCTTTACTCTCTTATTTTCATATCCCCCACTCTCCTCTTTTCTGATCCCTCACGCTCCTCTTTTCTGATCTATCACTCTCTCTCTTTTCTGATCTATCACTCTCTCTCTCTTTTCTGTTCCCTCACTCTCCTCTTTTCTGATCTATCACTCTATCTTTTCTGATCCCTCACACTCCTCTTTTCTGATCTATCACTCTCTTTTCTGATCTATCACTCTCTCTTTTCTGATCCCTCACTCTCCTCTTTTCTGATCTATCACTCTCTCTTTTCTTATCCCTCACTCTCCTATTTTCTTATCCCCCACTCTCCTCTTTTCTGATCCCTCACTGTCCTATTTTCTTATCCCCCACTCTCCTCCTTTTATCCCTCACACTCCTCTTTTCTGATCTATCACTCTCTCTCTTTTCTGATCCCTCACTCTCCTGTTTTCCGATCCCTCACTCTCTTCTTTCTGATCTATCACTCTCCTATTTTCCGATCCCTCACTCTCTTATTTTCATATCCCCCACTCTCCTCTTTTCTGATCCCTCACTCTCCTCTTTTCTGATCTCTCACTCTCCTCTTTTCTGATATATTACTCTTTTGTTTCTGATTCCTTACACTCTCTTTTCCTACCCCTCACTCTCTCTTTTCTTATCCCTCACTCTCCTCTTTTCTGATCTATCACTCTCTCTTTTCTTGTCCCTCACTCTCCTCTTTTCTTATCCCCCACTCTCCTCTTCTCTGATCCCTCACGCTCCTCTTTTCTGATCTATCACTCTCTCTTTTCTGATCTATCACTCTCTCTTTTCTTATCCCCACTCTCCTCTTTTCTGATCCTTTACTCTCCTCTTTTCTGATCCCTCACTCTCCTGTTTTCCGATCCCTCACTCTCTTCTTTCTGATCTATCACTCTCTCTTTTCTTATCCCTCACTCTCCTCTTTTCTTATCCTCCACTCTCCTCTTTTCTGATCCCTCACGCTCCTCTTTTCTGATCTATCACTCTCTCTTTTCTGATCCCCACTCTCCTCTTTTCTGATCCTTTACTCTCCTCTTTTCTGATCCCTCACTCTCCTGTTTTCCGATCCCTCACTCTCTTCTTTCTGATCTATCACTCTCCTATTTTCCGATCCCTAACTCTCTTATTTTCATATCCCCACTCTCCTCTTTTCTGATCCCTCACGCTCCTCTTTTCTGGTCTATCACTCTCTCTCTTTTCTGATCTATCACTCTCTCTCTTTTCTGTTCCCTCATTCTCCTCTTTTCTGATCTATCACTCTATCTTTTCTGATCCCCACTCTCCTCTTTTCTGATCCTTTACTCTCCTCTTTTCTGATCCCTTACTCTCCTGTTTTCTGATCCCTCACTCTCTTCTTTCTGATCTATCACTCTCCTATTTTCCGATCCCTCACTCTCTTATTTTCTTATCCCCCACTCTCCTCTTTTCTGATCCCTCACGCTCCTCTTTTCTGATTTATCACTCTCTCTCTTTTCTGATCTATCCCTCTCTTTTCTGTTCCCTCACTCTCCTCTTTTCTGATCTCTCACTCTCCTCTTTTCTGATCTCTCACTCTCCTCTTTTCTGATATATTACTATTTTGTTTCTGATCCCTCACTCTCTTTTTTCTCATCTCTCACTCTCTTTTTTCTGCTCCTTCACTCTCCTCTTTTCTGATATCTCACTCTCCTCTTTTCTGATCTCTCACTCTCCTCTTTTCTGATATATTACTATTTTGTTTCTGATCCCTCACTCTCCTCTTTTCTGATCTATCACTCTCTCTTTTCTTATCCCTCACTCTCCTCTTTTCTTATCCCCCACTCTCCTCTTTTCTGATCTATCACTCTCTCTCTTTTCTGATCTATCACTCTCTCTTTTCTTAACCCTCACTCTCCTCTTTTCTTATCCCCCACTCTCCTCTTTTCTGATCCCTCACGCTCCTCTTTTCTGATCTATCACTCTCTCTCTTTTCTGATCCCTCACTCTCTCTCTTTTCTGATCTATCACTCTCTCTTTTCTGATCTATCACTCTCTCTTTTCTTATCCCTCACTCTCCTCTTTTCTTATCCCCCACTCTCCTCTTTTCTGATCCCTCACGCTCCTCTTTTCTGATCTATCACTCTCTCTTTTCTGATCCCCACTCTCCTCTTTTCTGATCCTTTACTCTCCTCTTTTCTGATCCCTCACGCTCCTCTTTTCTGATCTATCACTCTCTCTTTTCTGATCCCCACTCTCCTCTTTTCTGATCCTTTACTCTCTTATTTTCATATCCCCCACTCTCCTCTTTTCTGAACCTTCACGCTCCTCTTTTCTGATCTATCACTCTCTCTCTTTTCTGATCTATCACTCTCTCTCTCTTTTCTGTTCCCTCACTCTCCTCTTTTCTGATCTATCACTCTATCTTTTCTGATCCCTCACACTCCTCTTTTCTGATCTATCACTCTCTTTTCTGATCTATCACTCTCTCTTTTCTGATCCCTCACTCTCCTCTTTTCTGATCTATCACTCTCTCTTTTCTTATCCCTCACTCTCCTATTTTCTTATCCCCCACTCTCCTCTTTTCTGATCCCTCACTGTCCTATTTTCTTATCCCCCACTCTCCTCCTTTTATCCCTCACGCTCCTCTTTTCTGATCTATCACTCTCTCTCTTTTCTGATCCCTCACTCTCCTGTTTTCCGATCCCTCACTCTCTTCTTTCTGATCTATCACTCTCCTATTTTCCGATCCCTCACTCTCTTATTTTCATATCCCCCACTCTCCTCTTTTCTGATCCCTCACTCTCCTCTTTTCTGATCTCTCTCTCCTCTTTTCTGATATATTACTCTTTTGTTTCTGATTCCTTACACTCTATTTTCTTACCCCTCACTCTCTCTTTTTTTTCCCTCACTCTCCTCTTTTCTGATCTATCACTCTCTCTTTTCTTGTCCCTCACTCTCCTCTTTTCTTATCCCCCACTCTCCTCTTTTCTGATCCCTCACGCTCCTCTTTTCTGATCTATCACTCTCTCTTTTCTGATCCCCACTCTCCTCTTTTCTGATCCTTTACTCTCCTCTTTTCTGATCCCTCACTCTCCTGTTTTCCGATCCTCACTCTCTTCTTTCTGATCTATCACTCTCCTATTTTCCGATCCCTCACTCTCTTATTTTCATTCCCCCACTCTCCTCTTTTCTGATCCCTCACGCTCCTCTTTTCTGATCTATCACTCTCTCTTTTCTGATCTATCACTCTCTCTCTCTTTTCTGTTCCCTCACTCTCCTCTTTTCTGATCTATCACTCTATCTTTTCTGATCCCTCACACTCCTCTTTTCTGATCTATCACTCTCTTTTCTGATCTATCACTCTCTCTTTTCTGATCCCTCACTCTCCTCTTTTCTGATCTATCACTCTCTCTTTTCTTATCCCTCACTCTCCTATTTTCATTCCCCCACTCTCCTCTTTTCTGATCCCTCACGCTCCTCTTTTCTGATCTATCACTCTCTCTTTTCTGATCTATCACTCTCTCTCTCTTTTCTGTTCCCTCACTCTCCTCTTTTCTGATCTATCACTCTATCTTTTCTGATCCCTCACACTCCTCTTTTCTGATCTATCACTCTCTTTTCTGATCTATCACTCTCCTCTTTTTATCCCTCACGCTCCTCTTTTCTGATCTATCACTCTCTCTCTTTTCTTATCCCTCACTCTCCTCTTTCTGATCTATCACTCTCCTATTTTCTGACCCCTCACTCTCCTGTTTTCCGATCCCTCACTCTCTTCTTTCTGATCTATCACTCTCCTATTTTCCGATCCCTCACTCTCTTATTTTCATATCCCCCACTCTCTCTCTTTTCTTATCCCTCACTCTCCTCTTTCTGATCTATCACTCTCTTATTTTCTGATCCCTCACTCTCCTGTTTTCTGATCCCTCACTCTCTTCTTTCTGATCTATCACTCTCCTATTTTCCGATCCCTCACTCTCTTATTTTCATATCCCTCACTCTCCTCTTTTCTGATATATTACTCTTTTGTTTCTGATTCCTTACACTCTCTTTTCTGATCCCTCACTCTCTCTCTTTTCTGATCTATCACTCTCTCTTTTCTGATCTATCACTCTCTCTTTTCTTATCCCTCACTCTCCTCTTTTCTTATCCTCCACTCTCCACTTTTCTGATCCCTCACGCTCTTCTTTTCTGATCTATCACTCTCTCTTTTCTGATCCCCACTCTCCTCTTTTCTGATCCTTTACTCTCCTCTTTTCTGATCCCTTACTCTCCTGTTTTCTGATCCCTCACTCTCTTCTTTCTGATCTATCACTCTCCTATTTTCCGATCCCTCACTCTCTTATTTTCTTATCCCCCACTCTCCTCTTTTCTGATCCCTCACGCTCCTCTTTTCTGATTTATCACTCTCTCTCTTTTCTGATCTATCCCTCTCTTTTCTGTTCCCTCACTCTCCTCTTTTCTGATCTCTCACTCTCCTCTTTTCTGATCTCTCACTCTCCTCTTTTCTGATATATTACTATTTTGTTTCTGATCCCTCACTCTCTTTTTTCTCATCTCTCACTCTCTTTTTTCTGCTCCTTCACTCTCCTCTTTTCTGATCTCTCACTCTCCTCTTTTCTGATCTCTCACTCTCCTCTTTTCTGATCCCTCACTGTCCTATTGTCTTATCTATCACTCTCTCTCTTTTCTGATCTATCACTCTCTTTTCTGATCTATCACTCTCTCTTTTCTGATCCCTCACTCTCCTCTTTTCTGATCTATCACTCTCTCTTTTCTGTTCCCTCACTCTCCTCTTTTCTTATCCCCCACTCTCCTCTTTTCTGATCCCTCACTGTCCTATTGTCTTATCTATCACTCTCTCTCTTTTCTTATCCCCCACTCTCCGCTTTTCTGATCCCGCACGCTCCTCTTTTCTGATCTATCACTCTCTCTTTTCTGATCCCCACTCTCCTCTTTTCTGATCCCTCACTCTCCTGTTTTCCGATCCCTCACTCTCTTCTTTCTGATCTATCACTCTCCTATTTTCCGATCCCTCACTCTCTTCTTTTCTTATCCCCCACTCTCCTCTTTTCTGATCCCTCACGCTCCTCTTTTCTGATCTATCACTCTCCTCTTTTCTGATCTATCACTCTCTTTTTCCTGATCCCTCACTCTCCTATTTTCCGATCCCTCACGCTCTTCTTTCTGATCTATCACTCTCTCTTTTCTGATCCCTCACTCTCCTATTTTCTTATCCCTCACTCTCCTCTTTTCTGATCCCTCACTCTCCTCTTTTCTGATCTATCACTCTCTATTTTTTGATCCCTCACTCTCCTCTTTTCTGATCACTCACTCTCTCGTTTCTCATCCCTCACTCTCCTCTTTTCTCATCCCTCACTCTCCTATTTTCTCATCCCTCACTCTCCTCTTTTCTGATCCTTACCTCTCCTCTTTTCTGATCCCTCACTCTTCTCTTTTATGATCCCTCACTCTCCTCTTTTCTGATCTATAACTCTCTCTTTCCCTATCCCTCACTCCTCTTTTCTTATCCCCCACTCTCATCTTTTCTGATCCCTCACGCTCCGCTTTTCTGATCTATCACTCTCTCTTATCTGATCTATCACTCTTTCTTTTCGTATCCCTCACTCTCCTATTTTCTTATCCCCACTCTCCTCTTTTTTGATCCCTCACTCTCTTCTTTCTGATCTAACACTCTCTCTTTTCTGATCCCTCACTCTCCTAGTTTCTGATCCCTCACACTCCTCTTTTCTTATCCCTCACTCTCCTATTTTCTGATCCCTCACTCACCTATTTTCTTATCCCTCACTCTCCTCTTTTCTGATCTATCACTCGCTCTTTTCTCATCCCTCACGCTCCTCTTTTCTGATCTAAAACTCTCTTTTCTCATCCAGCAATTTGTCTTTCACTAACCCTCTTTCTCTCAGTCTGGGATTCTCTTCGTCTTTCATTTCAAAATCTCTCTCTTGCTCTCCCTCCCTCCCTCTTTACCTCTCTTCCTCTCTCCTAAGCTGTGAGGTCACATGCTGTGTCGTATCCTGTATCAGACTTATGAAGGAGGATGTCCCAAGAGGATTATGGGACATTAAGAGGAGAAAGGGTTTAACGTTCCTCCTCTAATCCAAGGTAATCTGAGTCATGTTGTCATGAGGTAGACTCACATCAGATGAACTCCGTGAGAATAGTAATACTAATAGGTATTTATCATGGTATTAACTACCAGTGTTAGATCTCAGTACAACACTTCTCCTCAAAAACTAGGTATGCATTCTGAGAGCATTAAGACATGTAACAAATACAAGGAAAAACAAAACTAAAGCAGTCCCCACAGTCCCCGCAGTCCCCGCAGTCCCCACAGTCCCCACAGTCCCTACAGTCCCGCAGTCCCCGCAGGCCCCGCAGTCCCCGCAGTCCCCGCAGTCCACAGTCCCCGCAGTCCCCACAGTCCCCCACAGTCCCTGCAGTCCCTGCAGTCCCCACAGTCCCCCACAGTCCCTGCAGTCCCCACAGTCCCTGCAGTCCCTGCAGTCCCCGCAGTCCCCGCAGTCCACAGTCCCCGCAGTCCCCACAGTCCCCCACAGTCCCTGCAGTCCCTGCAGTCCCCACAGTCCCCCACAGTCCCTGCAGTCCCCGCAGTCCCCGCAGTCCCCACAGTCCCCGCAGTCCCCACAGTCCCCCACAGTCCACAGTCCCCGCAGTCCCCACAGTCCCCCACAGTCCACAGTCCCCGCAGTCCCCCACAGTCCACAGTCCCCGCAGTCCCCCACAGTCCACAGTCCCCGCAGTCCCCCACAGTCCACAGTCCCCGCAGTCCCCACAGTCCCCCACAGTCCACAGTCCCCGCAGTCCCCACAGTCCCCCACAGTCCACAGTCCCCGCAGTCCCCGCAGTCCCCGCAGTCCCCGCAGTCTCCGCAGTATCCGCAGTCCCCGCAGGCCCCGCAGTCCCCGCAGTCCCCCGCAGTCCCCGCAGTCCCCGCAGTCCCCGCAGTCCCCCACAGTCCCCCACAGTCCCCGCAGTCCCCGCAGTCCCCCGCAGTCCCCGCAGTCCCCGCAGTCCACGCAGTCCCCGCAGTCCCCGCAGTCCCCGCAGTCCCCGCAGTCCCCACAGTCCCCGCAGTCCCCACAGTCCCCACAGTCCCGCAGTCCCTGCAGTCCCCACAGTCCCCGCAGTCCCCACAGTCCCCACACTCCCCACAGTCCCCACAGTCCACACAGTCCCCACAGTCCACACAGTCCCCACAGTCCCCACAGTCCCCGCAGTCCCCACAGTCCTAAAGATTGGAAAGCTGCCGCGGTCATCTCCCTCTTCAAAGAGTGTGACACTCTAGACCCAAACTGTTACAGACCTATATCTATCCTACCCTGGCTTTCTACAGACGTGAGTGCTACGGGTTGGTAGTCATTTAGGCAGGTTACCTTAATGTTCTTGGGCACAGGCACTATGGTGGTCTGCTTAAAACATGTTACAGACTCGGACAGGGAGAGGTTGAAAATGTCAGTGAAGACACTAAAACGCCCTGATCTGTTTCACCTGTTCCTGTGATTGTCTTCACCTCCTCCAGGTGTCGCTTATTTTCCCCAGTGTATTTATCCCGTCTCTGTCTGTGGGGTAAAGGGGGTCCAGAGTTTTTTCCTCCTCTGGTTGCACATTTAACATGCTGATAGAAATTTGGCAAAACAGATTTAAGTTTCCCTGCATTAAAGTCCCCTGCTATTAGGAGAGCCGCCTCTGGTTAACTTCTTGAGGCTAGTGGTCAGATTTTTTTAAATTTTAAATAACGTTCCCAAGGTAAACAGACTATTTCTCAGGTCCAGATCTTAGAATATGCATATCATTTACAGATTAGGATAGAAAACACTCCAAAGTTTCCAAAACTGTCAAAATATTGTCTGTGAGTATAACAAAACTGATTTTGCAGGTCGAAAACCTGAGAAAATCTAACCCGGAAGTGATATATATATATTTTTTAATCTGTGTTTCCTGGCCAGTCTTTCTTCCATTTAAAGGGGTATCAACCAGATTCCTTTTCCAATGGCTTCCTCAGGCTGTGACCAGGCTTTAGACATAGTTTCAGGCTTTTATTTTGAAAAATGAACGTGATTTTTCAAAAGTAGTCAGGTGTCCTCTGAATAGTTCCTGCGCGCGAGAGGGGAGCTCTCCATTTTCCTTTTCTCTCTTATTGAATAGGTTACGGTCCGGTTGAAATATTATCGATTATGTTTGTTAAAAACAACCTGAGGCTTGATTATAAAAAACATTTGACATGTTTCTACGACCATTACGGATACTTTTTGGAATTTGTCGAACGGAACGAGGCTGTAGTTTTCTGAACATAACGCGCAACCCAAATGGCGTTTTTTTGTTATAAAATAATATTTATCGAACAAAAAGAACAATTGTTGTGTAACTGGGAGTCTCGTGAGTGCAAACATCCGAAGATTATCAAAGGTAAACGATTAATTGTATTGCTTTTCTGACTTTCGTGACCAAGCTAACCAAGCTAATATAAGGCTAACTGTTCTAGCATTGATTGATACACTCACAAAAGCTTAGATTGCTTTCGTTGCAAAGCATATTTTCAAAATCTGACACGATAGGTGGATTAACAACAAGCTAAGCTGTGTTTTGGTATATTTCACTTGTGATTGCATGATTATAAATATTTTTTGTAATATTTTTGTATCTGATACGTTTGGGAATTTTCTTCTGCCTTTCAGCACCGGAACGAGGCTGTAGTTTTCTGAACCTAACGCGCAACCCAAATGGCGTTTTTTTGTTATAAAATAATATTTATCGAACAAAAAGAACAATTGTTGTGTAACTGGGAGTCTCGTGAGTGCAAACATCCGAAGATTATCAAAAGTAAGCGATTCATTTTATTGCTTTTCTGACTTTCGTGACCATGCTAATTTGGTGCAAGCTGTTGTAGCATTGATTGATACACTCACAAAAGCTTGGATTTCTTTCTCTGTAAAGCATATTTTCAAAATCTGATACGATAGGTGGATTAACAACAAGCTAAGCTGTGTTTTGGTATATTTCACTTGTGATTGCATGATTATAAATATTTTTTGTAATATTTTTGAATTTGGCGCCCTGCAATTCAGCGGTTGTTTAGGGAAATGATCCCGCTAAAGGGATCTGTAGCGCAGAGAGGTTAAGCCACTGACGCCTTTGTTCTATCCTGCCGGTGCATCGTATAACCAGCCAGCTGTATGTTGATAGTGTCGTCGTTCAGCCACGTCTCTGTGAAGCATAAGATATTACAGTTTTGAATGTCCCGTTGGTAGTTTAATCTTCCGCGTAGGTCATCTATTTTATTGTCCAAAGATTGCACATTTGCTAGCAGAATGGAAGGAAGTGGAGATTTATTCGAGATTTATTCACCTACAAATTCTCAGAAGGCATCCTGCCCTCCGGACCTTTTTTCTCCACCTCCTCTTCACGTAAATCACGGGGATCTGGGCCTGTTCCTGAGAAAGCAGTATATCTTTCGCGTCGGGCTCGTCAGACTCGTTAAAGGAAAAACATGATTCTGCCAGTCTGTGGTGAGTAATTGCAGTCCTGATGTCCAGAAGATATTTTCGGTCGTAAAAGACCGAAAACATTATGTACAAAATAAGTAAAAAAATAAGTTGCAAACATCGCAAATATACGAACAAAAAACCACAATCGGTTGGGGGCACATAAAACGTCTGACTTCTTCTCCGGCGCCATCTTAGTACAAACAAACACGATTTTGATAAACTCTCATATCTACTGGGTGAAATACCACAGTGTGACATCACAGCAGCAAGATCTGTGACCTGTTGCCACAAAAAAAGGTCAACCAGTGAAGAACTAACACCATTGTAAATAAAACCCATATTTATGCTTATTTATTTTCCCTTTTGTACTTTAACTATTTGCACATCGTTACAATACTGTATATATAAACGTAATGACATTTGTAATGTCTTTATTATTTTGTAACTTCTGTCAGTGTAATGTTTACTGTTCATTCCCTTGAATTGAATTGAACTGAGTTGGATAGGTGGACCAAACTGATAGACTTCAATGCCACAACAGAGAGGGAGGAGGAGAGTTGGATAGGTGGACCAAACTGATAGACTTCAATGCCACAACAGCTCAAAACAGCAGTGTTGTGTTGTATTCTGTCTAAACCTTTCACCAGGTTCCTGAAGCTGTTACCATGTTTTCAATTCAACATGTAATGACATCAGAGTAATGAAGAATTTAATGAATGATGGAACCTGTATTTACATTACCTGTATTGTCCAAGTCTTCATCATAGTCTTCATCATCTCCAGAAGACAGGGAATCTGTCGGCACGGAAACACACAAAGAAATTACATTACATTACAACACATAACATTACATTACAACACATTCAATTACATTATGACACATTAAATTACATTACAACACATTACATTACAATAAATTACATTACAACACATTACAACACATTACAACAAATTACATTACAACACATTACATTACATTATAACACATTACAACACATCACATTGCAACAAATTACAACACATTACATTACAACATATTACATTACAACACAACACATTCAATTACATTACAACACATTACATTACATTACATTACAACACATTACATTACATTACAACACATTCAATTACATTACAACACATTCAATTACATTACAACACATTACATTACATTACATTACAACACATTACAACACATTACATTACAACACATTACATTACAACACATTACATTACAACACATTACAACACATTACATTACAACACATTACATTACAACATATTACATTACAACACATTACATTACATTACAACACATTACATTACGTAACAACACATTACATTACAACACATTACAACACATTACATTACAACACATTACATTACAACACATTACAACACATTACATTACAACACATTACATTACAACACATTACATTACAACACATTACATTACAACTTATTACATTACATTACAACATATTACATTACAATACAACACATTACAACACATTACATTACAACACATTCAATTACATTACAACACATTCAATTACATTACATTACATTACAACACATTACAACACATTACATTACAACATATTACATTACATTACAACACATTCAATTACATTACAACACATTCAATTACATTACAACACATTACAACATATTATATTACATTGCAACACATTACATTACATTACAACACATTACATTACAACACATTACAACACATTACAACACATTACATTACATTACAACACATTAAAACACATTATATTACATTACAATACATTATATTACATTACAATACATTATATTACAACACATTACATTACATTACAACACATTATATTACAACACATTAAATTACATTACATTACAACACATTGTATTACATTACAACACATTACATTACAACACCTTAAATTACATTACAACACATTACATTACATTACAACACATTACATTACAACACATTATATTACATTACAACACATTACATTACAACACATTACAACACATTACATTACAACACATTACAACACATTACAACACATTACATTACATTACAACACATTACAACACATTACATTATATTACATTACAACACATTACAACACATTACATTACATTACAACACATTACATTACAACACATTACAACACATTACATTACAACACATTACAACACATTACATTACAACTTATTACTTTACAAAACATTACATTCTCTCTCTAACTTTCCTCCCTCTCTCTCACTCTCTCTCTGTCTCCCAGTCTCTATCTCCTGTCATTTGGTAAACATCTATTAACATTGCCTTATCTATTATAGTGAAATAGATAATAAACAAAAGTGAAAGAAACACAAATTAACAGTGTTGTAACGATGTGCAAATAGTTAAAGTACAAAAGGGAAAATAAATATGGGTTGTATTTACAATTGTGATTATTCTTCACTGGTTGCCCTTTCCTTGTGGAAACAGGTCACAAATATTACTGCTGTGATGGCACACTGTGGAATTTCACCCAATAGATATGGGAGTTTATCAAATTGGGCTTGTTTTTTAATTCTTTGTGGATCTGTGTAATCTGAGGGAAATATGTCTCTCTAATATGGTCATACATTGGGCAGGAGGTTAGGAAGTGCAGCTCAGTTTCCACCTCATTTTGTGGGCAGTGTGCACATAGCCTGTCTTCTCTTGAGAGCCAGGTCTGCCTACGGTGGCCTTTCTCAATAGCAAGGCTATGCTCACTGAGTCTGTACATAGTCAACGCTTTCCTTCAATTTGGGTCAGTCACAGTGGTCAGGTATTCTGCCAAAATATCATTCTAGTTTGTTCTGTTTTTTTGTTAATTCTTTCCAATGTGTCAAGTAATTATCTTTTTGTTTTCTCATGATTTGTTTGGGTCTACCTCTCCTCCCTCACTCTACCTCTCCTCCCTCACTCTACCTCTCCTCTCTCTTTCTCTACCTCTCCTCCCTCTCTCTCTACCTCTCCTCCCTCTCTCTCTACCTCTCCTCTCTCTTTCTCTACCTCTCATCCCTCTCACTCTACCTCTCCTCCCTCTCACTCTACCTCTCCTCCCTCTCACTCTACCTCTCCTCCCTCTCTCTCTCTACCTCTCCTCCCTCACTCTCTACCTCTCCTCCATCTCACTCTACCTCTCCTCCCTCTCACTCTACCTCTCCTCTCTCACTCTCTACCTCTCCTCCCTCTCTCTCTCTACCTCTCCTCCCTCTCTCTCTACCTCTCCTCCCTCTCTCTCTACCTCTCCTCCCTCCCCCTCTCTCACTCTCCCTCTCCTCCCTCTCTCTCTACCTCTCCTCCCTCTCTCTCTACCTCTCCTCCCTCCCCCTCTCTCACTCTCCCTCTCCTCCCTCTCTCTCTACCTCTCCTCCCTCTTTCTCTACCTCTCCTCCCTCTTTCTCTACCTCTCCCCCCTCTCTCTCTACCTCTCCTCCCTCACTCTCTACCTCTCCTCCCTCTCACTCTACCTCTCCTCGCTCGCTCACTCTACCTCTCCTCTCTCACTCTCTACCTCTCCTCCCTCTCTCTCTACCTCTCCTCCCTCTCTCTCTCTACCTCTCCTCCCTCTCTCTCTCTACCTCTCCTCCCTCTCTCTCTACCTCTCCTCCCTCTCCGCCCTCTCACTCTACCTCTCCTCTCTCACTCTCTACCTCTCCTCCCTCTCACTCTCTACCTCTCCTTCCTCTCTCTCTCTACCTCTCCTCTCTCACTCTCTACCTCTCCTCCCTCTCACTCTCTACCTCTCCTCTCCTTATCTCTCTCTACCTCTCCTCCCTCTCTCTCTCTACCTCTCCTCCATCTCTCTCTCTCCCTCTCCTCCCTCTCTCTCTCTACCTCTCCTCCCTCTCTCTCTACCTCTCCTCCCTCTCACTCTACCTCTCCTCCCTCTCTCTCTACCTCTCCTCCCTCTCGCACTACCTCGCCTCTCTCTCGCACTACCTCGCCTCTCTCTTTCTCTACCTCTCCTCCCTCTCACTCTACCTCTCCTCCCTCTCTCTCTACCTCTCTCTCCTTCTCTTTCTCCACCTCTCCTGTCCTTCTCTTTCTCCACCTCTCCTCTCCTTCTCTTTCTCCATCTCTCCTCTCCTTCTCCACCTCTCCTGTCCTTCTCTTTCTCCACCTCTCCTCTCCTTCTCTTTCTCCACCTCTCCTCTCCTTCTCTTTCTCCATCTCTCCTCTCCTTCTCCACCTCTCCTCTCCTTCTCTTTCTCCATCTCTCCATCTCTCCTTCCCTTTCTCCACCTCTCCTGTCCTTCTCTTTCTCCACCTCTCCTGTCCTTCTCTTTCTCCACCTCTCCTGTCCTTCTCTTTCTCCACCTCTCCTCTCCTTCTCTTTATCCACCTCTCCTCTCCTTCTCTTTCTCCACCTCTCCTCTCCTTCTCTTTTCCACCTCTCCTCTCCTTCTCTTTCTCCATCTCTCCTCTCCTTGTCTTTCTCCATCTCTCCTGTCCTTCTCTTTCTCCATCTCTCCTGTCCTTCTCTTTCTCCACCTCTCCTCTCCTTCTCTTTCTCCATCTCCTGTCCTTCTCTTTCTCCATCTCTCCTCTCCTTCTCTTTCTCCACCTCTCCTGTCCTTCTCTTTCTCCATCTCTCCTCTCCTTCTCTTTCTCCACCTCTCCTCTCCTTCTCTTTCTCCATCTCTCCTCTCCTTCTCTTTCTCCACCTCTCCTCTCCTTCTCTTTCTCCACCTCTCCTGTCCTTCTCTTTCTCCACCTCTCCTCTCCTTCTCTTTCTCCACCTATCCTGTCCTTCTCTTTCTCCACCTCTCCTGTCCTTCTCTTTCTCCATTTCTCCTCTCCTTCTCTTTCTCCACCTCTCCTCTCCTTCTCTTTCTCCATCTCCTGTCCTTCTCTTTCTCCACCTCTCCTGTCCTTCTCTTTCTCCACCTCTCCTCTCCTTCTCTTTCTCCACCTCTCCTGTCCTTCTCTTTCTCCACCTCTCCTGTCCTTCTCTTTCTCCATTTCTCATCTCATTCTCTTTCTCCACCTCTCCTCTCCTTCTCTTTCTCCACCTCTCCTCTCATTCTCTTTCTCCATCTCCCCTCTCCTTCTCTTTCTCCATCTCTCCTCTCCTTCTCTTTCTCCATTTTTCCTCTCCTTCTCTTTCTCCACCTCTCCTGTCCTTCTCTTTCTCCACCTCTCCTCTCCTTCTCTTTCTCCACCTCTCCTGTCCTTCTCTTTCTCCACCTCTCCTGTCCTTCTCTTTCTCCATTTCTCCTCTCATTCTCTTTCTCCACCTCTCCTCTCCTTCTCTTTCTCCACCTCTCCTCTCCTTCTCTTTCTCCACCTATCCTGTCCTTCTCTTTCTCCACCTCTCCTGTCCTTCTCTTTCTCCATTTCTCCTCTCATTCTCTTTCTCCACCTCTCCTCTCCTTCTCTTTCTCCATCTCCTGTCCTTCTCTTTCTCCACCTCTCCTGTCCTTCTCTTTCTCCACCTCTCCTCTCCTTCTCTTTCTCCACCTCTCCTGTCCTTCTCTTTCTCCACCTCTCCTGTCCTTCTCTTTCTCCATTTCTCATCTCCTTCTCTTTCTCCACCTCTCCTCTCCTTCTCTTTCTCCACCTCTCCTCTCATTCTCTTTCTCCATCTCCCCTCTCCTTCTCTTTCTCCATCTCTCCTCTCCTTCTCTTTCTCCATTTTTCCTCTCCTTCTCTTTCTCCACCTCTCCTGTCCTTCTCTTTCTCCACCTCTCCTCTCCTTCTCTTTCTCCACCTCTCCTGTCCTTCTCTTTCTCCACCTCTCCTGTCCTTCTCTTTCTCCATTTCTCCTCTCATTCTCTTTCTCCACCTCTCCTCTCCTTCTCTTTCTCCACCTCTCCTCTCCTTCTCTTTCTCCACCTCTCCTGTCCTTCTCTTTCTCCACCTCTCCTCTCCTTCTCTTTCTCCACCTCTCCTCTCCTTCTCTTTCTCCACCTCTCCTGTCCTTCTCTTTCTCCACCTCTCCTGTCCTTCTCTTTCTCCATTTCTAATCTCCTTCTCTTTCTCCACCTCTCCTCTCATTCTCTTTCTCCATCTCCCCTCTCCTTCTCTTTCTCCATCTCTCCTCTCCTTCTCTTTCTCCATTTTTCCTCTCCTTCTCTTTCTCCACCTCTCCTGTCCTTCTCTTTCTCCATCTCCTGTCCTTCTCTTTCTCCATCTCTCCTCTCCTTCTCTTTCTCCACCTCTCCTGTCCTACTCTTTCTCCACCTCTCCTCTCATTCTCTTTCTCCATCTCTCCTCTCCTTCTCTTTCTCCATCTCTCCTCTCCTTTTCTTTCTCCACCTCTCCTCTCCTTCTCTTTCTCCATCTCCTGTCCTTCTCTTTCTCCATCTCTCCTCTCTTTCTCTTTCTCCATCTCCTGTCCTTCTCTTTCTCCATCTCTCCTCTCCTTCTCTTTCTCCACCTCTCCTCTCCTTCTCTTTCTCCATCTCCCCTCTCCTTCTCTTTCTCCACCTCTCCTCTCTTCTCTTTCTCCATCTCCCCTCTCCTTCTCTTTCTCCATCTCCTGTCCTTCTCTTTCTCCATCTCTCCTCTCCTTCTCTTTCTCCATCTCTCCTCTCCTTCTCTTTCTCCACCTCTCCTGTCCTTCTCTTTCTCCACCTCTCCTCTCATTCTCTTTCTCCACCTCTCCTCTCCTTCTCTTTCTCCATCTCCTCTCCTTCTCTTTCTCCATCTCTCCTCTCCTTTTCTTTCTCCACCTCTCCTGCCCTTCTCTTTCTCCATCTCTCCTGTCCTCTCTCACCTCTCCTCTCCTTCTATTTCTCCATCTCTCCTGTCCTCTCTCTCTCCTCTCCTTATCTCAATTTCAATTTAGGTTAGGGGCTTTATTGGCATGGGAAACATACGTTAACATTGCCAAAGCAAGTGAAGTAGATAATTAACAAAAGTTAAATACATCTCTCGCTCCTCTCCTTCTCTCCTCTCCATCTCTCTTCTCCTCTCTCTCCTCTTATCTCTCTCTATCTTTCCTTTCATTATATCTCTTCCTTTGTCCTCTCCATGTCTCCTATACTTCCTCTCTCTCTCTTTCAACTCAATTATCCATACATCTCCGTTTTCGATAGATAACTCTTTGTGTTGTTGTTTGTTAGGTGTTTTCCAATTTTCCCAGAAGTGGTTAGAGTCTATGGATTCTTCATTTACATTGAGCTGATTTCTGACGTGCTGTTCCTTCTTTTACCGTAGTGTATTTCTGTATTGTTTTAGTGATTCACCATAGTGAAGGCGTAGACTCAGGTTTTCTGAGTCTGTATGTTTTTGGTTGGATAGGTTTCTCAATTTCTTTCTTAGGTTTTTGCATCCTTCATCAAACCGTTTATCATTGTTATTAATTTTCTTTAGATTTAATATTGAAGCTGAGAGGTCATATATAGTGTTTAGGTTTTCTACTGCCAAGTTTACACCTTCACTCTCTCTCTGTTTATTTCTGTATCTCTCCATGAGGATAATGATTTCATCAGCCAGTTCTGTTTAGTGACCACCCAGACAGTAAGCTATGTGACTCACTGTTTGGAGCAGCAAGCAGCACTGTATCTCAGTCAGCCTGGTGCTTCTCAACAAATGACAGAGAGCTATTAGTAGGTGTTATAACCAGTCAGTGCTACTGATTTCTGCCAGTGGTGTTAGTCCAGAAACACCTCCAAAGTTGTAACATGAAAACAAGGTCACTGTGAAGAAGGTCAGTTATTGAGTTATTGTTGCTGCTGGTCTGTTTCTAGTTTAACAGTCAGACACACACATAGTAGCACATGCTGACCAAGGCAGTGACCCTTCCAGCTCCAACTGTTCCACTCTAATAAAGGTCTTCCATCTTCGGTCACTGGACAGTTTCTGTTCCTGGACTCTGATTGGTCTGTTACTCCACACAGCTCCATAATATTGGTCCATTTCTCCCCAACACGGCTCTGATTGGTCTGTTACTCCACACAGCTCCATAATATTGGTCCATTTCTCCCCAACACGGCTCTGATTGGTCTGTTACTCCACACAGCTCCATAATATTGGTCCATTTCTCCCCAACACGGCTCTGATTGGTCCATTTCTCCCCAACACGGCTCTGATTGGTCTGTTACTCCACACAGCTCCATAATATTGGTCCATTTCTCCCCAACACGGCTCTGATTGGTCTGTTACTCCACACAGCTCCATAATATTGGTCCATTTCTCCCCAACACGGCTCTGATTGGTCTGTTACGCCACACAGCTCCATAATATTGGTCCATTTCTCCCCAACACGGCTCTGATTGGTCTGTTACGCCACACAGCTCCATAATATTGGTCCATTTCTCCCCAACACGGCTCTGATTGGTCCATTACTCCACAACTTGGCTCTGTACATACCTTCAGTGAGTTAGCAGCAATACCCCCCCCCCCCCAATCAATCTGTAATGTAAACACACAGTCTATTGTGCTGTTCTGCTAATATTTGAGGAAGGTGTCAGATATTTAGGAGTGGTATCAGATTTAGTCCCTGGTCTGTGTCTAGCCAGTCAGAGTAAGGTGCGTGATAAATGTAGATCTGTAATGTGAAGACAGAGTAAGGGTCATGTTAACAGTAGAATGACACCACAGGATGGTTGTTTGTGTGAAATGTATTTTCTTTCTGAACTGTAATGTTTAGAAAATGTTTGATTGGTGAAAAATGGAGACAAATGTTTTTTATGTAAATATAAAAAGAGAGAGGGAAAGGACAGATAGAGAGGTAGAGTGAGAGGGAGGAGAGGTAGAGAGAGAGAGGAGAGGTAGAGAGAGAGGGGGGAGAGGTAGAGAGAGGAAGGAGAAAGAGAAGCAGAGGAGAGGTGGAGAAAGAGAAGCAGAGGAGAGGTGGAGAAAGAGAAGGAGAGGAGAGATGGAGAAAGAGAAGGAGAGGAGAGGTGGAGAAAGAGAAGGACAGGAGAGGTGGAGAAAGAGAAGGAGAGGAGAAGTGGAGAAAGAGAAGGACAGGAGAGATGGAGAAAGAGAAGGAGGGGAGAGATGGAGAAAGAGAAGGAGAGGAGAGGTGGAGAAAGAGAAGGAGAGGAGAGGTGGAGAAAGAGAAGGAGAGGAGAGATGGAGAAAGAGAAGGAGAGGAGGGATGGAGAAGGAGAGGAGAGGTGGAGAAAGAGAAGGAGAGGAGATGTGGAGAAAGAGAAGGAGAGGAGAGGTGGAGAAAGAGAAGGAGAGGAGAGGTGGAGAAAGAGAAGGAGAGGATGAGAAAGAGAAGGAGAGGAGAGATGGAGAAAGAGAAGAGACAGGAGAGGTGGAGAAAGAGAAGGAGGCAGGGAGGAGGTGGAGAAAGAGAAGAAGAGGAGAGATGGAGAAAGAGAAGGAGAGGAGAGATGGAGAAAGAGAGGGAGAGGAGAGATGGAGAAAGAGAAGGACAGGAGAGGTGGAGAAAGAGAAGGAGGGGAGAGGTGGAAAGAGAGAAGGACGGGAGAGATGGAGAAAGAGAAGGAGAGATGGAGAAAGAGAGGGAGAGATGGAGAAAGAGAAGGAGAGGAGAGATGGAGAAAGAGAAGGAGAGGAGAGGTGGAGAAAGAGAAGGAGAGGAGAGATGGAGAAAGAGAAGGAGAGGAGAGATGGAGAAAGAGAAGGAGAGGAGAGATGGAGAAAGAGAAGGACAGGAGAGGTGGAGAAAGACAAGGACAGGAGAGGTGGAGAAAGACAAGGACAGGAGAGGTGGAGAAAGAGAAGGACAGGAGAGATGGAGAAAGACAAGGACAGGAGAGGTGGAGAAAGAGAAGGACAGGAGAGATGGAGAAAGAGAAGGACAGGAGAGATGGAGAAAGAGAAGGACAGGAGAGGTGGCGAGAGACAGTGTTGTGTTCGAGACCACCTAAAGCGAGACCGATTCAAGACCAAGACGGGCAAATTGAGACTGAGTCAATACCGATACCGGGAGGGGGACAAAGGGTTCGAGACCGAGTCAATACCGAGACCGGGCGGGGGACAAGGGGTTCGAGACCGAGTCAAGACCGAGACCGGGAGGGGGACAAAGGGTTCGAGACCGAGTCAAGACCGAGACCGGGCGGGGGACAAAGGGTTCGAGACCGAGTCAAGACCCAGACCGGGCGGGGGACAAGGGGTTCGAGACCGAGTCAAGACCGAGACCGGGCGGGGGACAAAGGGTTCGAGACCGAGTCAAGACCGAGACCGGGCGGGGGACAAAGGGTTCGAGACCGAGTCAAGACCGAGACCGGGCGGGGGACAAAGGGTTCGAGACCGAGTCAAGACCGAGACCGGGCGGGGGACAAAGGGTTTGAGACCGAGTCAAGACCGAGACCGGGCGGGGGACAAAGGGTTCGAGACCGAGTCAATACCGATACCGGGCGGGGGACAAAGGGTTCGAGACCGAGTCAAGACCGAGACCGGGCGGGGGACAAAGGGTTCGAGACCGAGTCAAGACCGAGACCGGGCGGGGGACAAAGGGTTCGAGACCGAGTCAAGACCGAGACCGGGCGGGGGACAAAGGGTTCGAGACCGAGTCAATACCGATACCGGGAGGGGGACAAAGGGTTCGAGACCGAGTCAAGACCGAGACCGGGCGGGGGACAAAGGGTTCGAGACCGAGTCAATACCGATACCGTGAGGGGGACAAAGGGGTTCGAGACCGAGTCAAGACCGAGACCGGGCGGGGGACAAAGGGTTTGAGACCGAGTCAAGACCCAGACCAGAAAAATCTGAGTCACATTCAAGACCATGATTGTAATTTTGTAAAATCACCACCATAATAAGAGTATTTCTGTTCATATTTCAGAACCACATTTGGATTCTTTAGACATTAGAAAACATTCTTATTTACAATGACGGCCTACCAAAAGATAAAAGGCCTCCTGCGAGGATGGGGGCTGGGATTAAAAATAACAAATAAAAATATAAATATAGGACAAAACACACATCACGACAAGAGAGACAACACTACACTACATAAAGAGAGACCTAAGACAACAACATAGCAAGGCAGCAACACATGACAACACAGCATGGTAGCAAC
The DNA here is from genome assembly GCF_045679555.1 of Salvelinus alpinus. Lineage (NCBI taxonomy): Eukaryota > Metazoa > Chordata > Actinopteri > Salmoniformes > Salmonidae > Salvelinus > Salvelinus alpinus. Next base: position 44,737,467 of record NC_092110.1, on the reverse strand, counting down.
ACAACATGGTAGCAGCACAGAACATGGTGCAAACATTTTTGGGCACAGACAACAGCACAAAGGGCAAGAAGGTAGAGACAACAATACATTGCGCGAAGCAGCCACAACTGTCAGTAAGAGTGTCCATGATTGAGTCTTTGAATGAAGAGATTGAGATAAAACTGTAAAATTGGAAAATAGTTGGGAAGAGATTTTTGTTGTACCGATTCCACATGGTTTATGAACCCAAAACACAGCTCGATTCAAAACGTAAAAGTTCTCCATTTAAATGATTATACAAAATGATTGTAACCAATACATGTTATTCAATACCAGTCAAAGGTTTGGACACACCTACTCACTCAAGGGTTTTTCTTTATTTGTACTATTTTCTACATTGTAGAATAATAGTGAAGACATCAAAACTATGAAATAACACACATGGAATCATGTTGTAACCAGAAAAGTGTGAAACAAATCAAAATATATATTTGATATTCTTCAAAGTAGTCACCCTTTGCCTTGATGACAGCTTTGCACACTCTTGGCATTCTCTCAACCAGCTTCAGCTGGAATGCTTTTCCAACAGTCTTGAAGGAGTTCCCACATATGCTGAGCACTTGTTGGCTGCTTTTACTTCACTCTGCGGTCCAACTCATCCCAAACCATCTCAATTGGGTTGAGGTCGGGTGATCGCGTAGGCCAGGTCATCTGATGCAGCACTCCATCACTCTCCTTCTTGGTCAAATAGCCCTTAAACATCCTGGAGGTGTGTTGGGTCATAGTCTTGTTGAAAAACAAATCATGGTCCCACTAAGCCCAAACCAGATGGGATGGAATATCGCTGCAGAATGCTGTGGTAGCCATGCTGGTTAAGTGGGCCTTGAATTCTAAATAAATCACAGACAGTGTCACCAGCAAAGCACCCCCACACCATCACACCTCCTCCTCCATGCTTCACGGTGGGTCCACACATGCGGAGATCATCCATTCACCTACTCTGCATCTTACAAAGACACGGCGGTTGGAACCAAAAATCTCAAATTTGGACTCATCAGACCAAAGGACAGATTTCCACCAGTCTAATGTCCATTGCTCGTGTTTCTTGGCCCAAGCAAGTCTCTTCTTCTTATTGGTGAGAGCCAGTTTCATCATTGGGCTCCCGAGTGGCACAGTGGTCTAAGGCACTGCATCTCAGCGCAAGAGGCGTCACTGCAGTCCCTGGTTTGAATCCAGGCTGCATCACAACTGGCCTTGATTGGGAGTCCCATAGGGCGGCGCACAATTGGCCCAGTGTCGTCCGGGTTTTGTTCCTAGGCCGCCATTGTAAATAAGAATTTGTTCTTAACTGACTTGACTAGTTAAATAAAGGTTAAATAAAATTGTAAAACATGCCCTTGATGATTTTTCCGACTGCACTTGAAGAAACGTTCAAAATTCTTGACATTTTCCAGATTGACTGACCTTCATATCTTCAAGTAATGATGGACTGTCGTTTCTCTTTGCTTATTTGAGCTGTTCTTGCCATAATATGGACTTGGTCTTTTACCAAATAGGGCTATCTTCTGTATACCACCCCTACCTTGTCACAACACAACTGATTGGCTCAAACGCATTAAGATGGAAAGAAATTACACAAATTAACTTTTAGGAAGGCACCACCTGTTAATTGAAATGCATTCCTCTTCAGAGATAGATGGGAGGGGCTGAGATTAGCTGATAGGACTAAAAACAAAGAAAAGTTAACTATTGTAAAATAGTATGTACAGTATAAGCTGGAAGCAGAAGTGTTGTTGTCCATTAGTTTACTCCAATTATGGGAAGGGTGGTAGGGTAAGGTGAAAATAATAAAGGAACATATATTTAAAATAGATATATATTTTACTTATATATTTACAAAAAATATATATGGGGGATCATCATCTGGTGAACTGTGTTTTTTATTGCAGAGCACTTCCTGCTGTTAGCCATCTCTTTGAAAATACCTTGTGTGTGAAACATTGTTGCATTTAAAATGGAACTGACAGCATTGTAGCAACATGACATCTTATTAATATCTGTTCATATACACCTCAGGAAGAATATGAAACTTTATTTTTTCAGGTCATTTTGACATTTTCTTAACTTGTTAGAATGTTTGGGATTTACGTATACTAAGGCATTTGGGAAAATGCTATGGAGATATAGAGTGGGAATGCAGCCGTGTGTTTGGATACTATATATATATATATATATGGATAATAGATACTGCAGTGGATAATACTGAATAAAAACATCTTCCAGGACCAGAGTCTACACAGACCTGTGCAGTATAGCCAATCAGAGCTTCAGTAGACCTTTATACAAAAAAGCCATTTGCCAAACGGGCCTGCCATCTTTCACTTTGAACTGGACTATGTGTTTACAGGAAGTAGTAACAGTGTGACTTTAGATCATTAGAACGCATTCGCCAAAAGCCACAAAACACACCTGAATGGGTTTCTGTAAATATGACAACACCACGGGAGTCCTCTTACATTTGGGAACTTTACAGTCCTATTGCTCAAACAACCATGAAAAGGTACGCTCTCGCTCTCTCAGTTATGCACATCATCAAGATCAACAACTAATGCTAGCCAGAGCAAGATGAGCTAAACTCTAACGAAGGAACATTAGATAAATCCTCAAACTGTTTTAGCTAGCGGGGCACTAGAGAGCGTGCTATGGAGTAGACGTGCTTTGCTAGAGATCTGCTCAATTTTGAAACAAATTCATATTTATCTTAACCTCTCACAACCAATAACTTCAAACATTGTCTGGCAATATGACAAAGGGAAAAGGCACCAAAAAAGGGGGCACTAAACAAGATAATTTGAATGAGATAGACAACGAACCAATTTCAACGTCGCCGACCCACGAGGAGTTAGCTGAAGATGCTAGCTACCAAGAGTTCCCCACAGATCCTACTCAAAGTGACCTACTGGCTGCTATGAACTCACTAAGCAAGAAGGTGGACACAAGGTTGGTTGATATCTCAAAGAGTATTGGGACTTTGACTGAAACTGTGAAGGCAACTAAGGGAAGGGTGCACGAGGTTGAGCAGACGACAGTCGATCACGAGGCCAGACTACAGGACATAGAGAAACAGTGCGCAACGTTCAAAAATGACAACAAAACCCTGAAGGCCCGACTGGAAATGCTCGAGTCGCATTCAAGACGCCAGAACATCCGAATATGTGGGATCCAGGAGGACACTGAGAACGTTACATAGATTACTGTAGCCTCGGGAAACCCACTGAATTACATAGATTACTGTAGCCTCGGGAAACCCACTGAATTACATAGATTACTGTAGCCTCGGGAAACCCACTGAATTTGTCTCGCAGCTGATACCAGCACTGCGACCGCGCACACAGATCACAGGCAACGAAGCCGGCCAAGGGCGGGCCACCAAGGCCATTCATTGTAAGGCTGCACTATCCCCAGACCAGGGATCTCATCCTCAAGCTGGCTAGTCAAAAGTTCCCCCTTAACTACAACAGAGCCAGGGTGTCTTTCTACCCAGATCTTACTTTGGAGGTGAGGAACCAACGGAAAGAGTATGATGAGGTACGCAACAAATGCAGGGCGGCCAACATCCGGTATGGATTCTTCTTCCCGGCCTGGTTTAAGGTGACAGTCGAGGGATCAACACGTACGTTTGACAACCCAAAAGAGGCTGACCTGTTCTTGTCAAGCAAGCTCCCTGGCTGAGGATACAGAACGGCTAAATGTCAACCGGCTAAATGGCCAAATACAGGCCAGGGATGTGTTTGAATTTCCTGCCTATGTCTTTTCGATCAGAAGATCTGAAATTGGGACTTATGATGGGTGAGATGTTATGGCTTATATAGCATTGTTTAGCCTATCACCCCCTAACGTGAGAGTTAAGTGTTATTTAATATTAGTTTATATGCGGAGCATCTATAGACGAGGAGTTAGTTCAAGCTGTATGTCTAAACACCCTAAGGTTTGTGTGTTAGCCAAGGAGTGCTTCGTTTGGGGAAGTCACTCAGTAAAGGGACGGGAGGGGGAATGGGAGGGGGGACGGGAGGGGGGACGGGAGGGGGAACGGGAGGGGGAACGGGAGGGGGGACGGGAGGGGGGATGGGGTCTGTGTTTTATGTTCACGTTTATTAATACAGGTGGCATGACAAGCTCCCCCACGGCGGGACGTTTTTCTTCTGGGTTTTGTATGACAGCAGCAATTTGCTTAAAAATTATTAATTGCCATATAGTGATCGAGCACAGAGTAGACCCGGTGGAAAAAAGATAGTCAGTTGGAACTGTAATCCTGATAAGAAAAAACATTCCTTTTGTTTACTCATCCTCGATTTAAGATCCTAATATTAAGATCCTAATATTATTGTGGCTGGTACACTGAATTCGAAACCAATAACCTTGGTCAATTTATATGGACCCAATTTCGATGATCCATAATTTTTTCAAAGGGTATTTAAGGCCATACCAAATATCTCAGATACAAGTGTTATTGTTGGAGGTGACTTTAACTGTACGTTAGATCCTCTTTTAGATAAACAGCTATCAAGGTCACTTCAACAATCAAATGCCAGTGTCTGTCTAAATACATTGATGACAAACCTTAACATTGTGGATATTTGGAGACCCAACAGACAGGGATTATTCTATATTTTCATCAGTTCATAAATCATATTCCAGAAATGACTCTCTTTTGTTGGACTCCAAACTAATTTCAGCAGCTGCGTCGGTTACCTATCACCCTATTCAAATTTTGGGGTTTTTATTTAATTTCACCTTTATTTAACCAGGTAGGCCAGTTGAGAACAAGTTCTCATTTACAACTGCGACCTGGCCAAGATAAAGCAAAGCAGTGCGACAAAAACAACAACACAGAGTTACACATGGGATAAACAAAAGTACATTCAATAACACAATAGAAAAATATATATACAGTGTGTGCAAATGGAGTAAGAAGGTAAGGCAATACATAGGCCATAGTAGCGAAGTAATTACAATTTAGCAAATTAACACTGGAGTGATAGATGTGCAGATGATGATGTGCAAGTAGAAATACTAGTGTGCAAAAGAGCAAAACATTTAAATAAAAACAAAATGGGGATGAGGTAGGTAGTTGGATGGGCTATTTACATATGGGCTGTGTACAGCTGCAGCAATCGGTGAGCTGCTCAGATAGCTGATGCTTAAAGTTAGCGAGGGAGATGTAAGTCTCCAACTTAAGCGAATTTTGCAATTCGTTCCAGTCATTGGCAGAAGAGAACTGGAAGGAAAGGCGGCCAAAGTAGGTGTTGGCTTTGGGGATGTTGGCTGGAGCGCGTGCTACGGGTGGGTGTTGTTATGGTGACCAGTGAGCTGAGATAAGGCGGAGCTTTACCTAGCAAAGACTTATAGATGACCTGGAGCCAGTGGGTCTGGCGACGAATATGTAGCGAGGGTCAGCCAACGAGAGCATACAGGTCGCAGTGGTGGGTAGTATAAAGGGCTACGGACCACTCTCCTCTGTCCATGACGCTGAAACTCGACAATATGTCGACAGGTTGGCGACCGTGGTGCTTAGACGCATACTTGTTTAAAGATGAGACCTTTTGTCAGTATTTTAAGGAGCAGATTGCCTTTTTCCTCAGAGCTAACGACACGAGTGATGTTGACGAATCCACCCTTTGGGAATCTCTAAAGGCTGTGAATAGAGGTTACAGTATTTCTTATACATCAGAGAGGAAGAAACGCGCCAATACTAGGCTGAGAGAAATTGAAAGAGAGTTAGGGGAACAGGAGAACGTTTTTAGGACGAATTCCTCAAATGCAGAAATTGAGGAGAAGATCACAAAGTTGAAATATGAATACAATTACCATCCTTTTGAAACAGATGGGCTCTTTACTTGCTAGAATGCAATGAAGTTATTTTGAACTTGGTGACAACCACATAAATTATTAGCAAGACAGCTAAGGCATGTACAGGCATCTAGAGCTATTCACAAAATAAAAGACAAGAAGGGTCAAATAGTAACAGATCCGCAGGATATTAATAAATGCTTTGCGCAGTTTTACTCTAGAGCTATATCAATCAAAATGCGATGCTTCTGATTCACAAACTATGGAACGCTTTCTCGCTGAATGTGAACTTCCTAAACTAGACAGGGGGGCAGCTGCTGCACTCGATGCAGGGATAACCTTAGAGGAAATTAACACAGCGATAGCACCATTTCCAAACAGCTGGGCCCCTGGGCCCGATGGATACGTAGTAGAATTCTATAAGAAGTACTGCGCCAGTCGAGCTCCACTTATGTTGCGAATGTTTCAACATTCCAAAGAAAATGCCAAACTCCCGCAAACACTGTACAATAGCACTGATCTTGAAAAAAAATAGAGATTCCATGGAGAAGTCGTGATAATTGCTCTTGACGCAGAGAAGGCGTTTGATTAGATTGACTGGAAGTATATGATGTCGGTTCTGGAGCATTTCGGGTTTGGAAAGGAATTTATTAATTGGATAAGAATTATTTATGCACACCCAATGGCGTCCGTGGTAACCAATCAGGAAATGTCGCAGTCATTCCGCCTGTTCAACGGCTGCCGACAGGGGTGCCCTATTTCGCCTGCTCTCTTCGCTATTGTTACGCACGCCTCTAAGAAGAGGGAACGCGACACCCTGCTGCAACTCAACTCCCCGTGAAGTGAAAAAGGTATGGGCTGTAGGTGCGAGTAAGGATGACACAAAAAGCAGAATTTACCATTTACTAGGATTTATTTCCTACACGGTAATATGGGGAAAAGGGGCTGGACGGAACCAAAGCAAAGAAAGTAAATATCAAAGCTTCCCCCTCTCCTATCTAACCTGCCTACCCACTTAACTTACCTAACTTAGCACCACCTGGTGCCCTAACCAAAATACAGGAGATGGTCCGCCCAGGTCTTACCTAGTGTGCCTAGACAGTGAATATACTACGGGTTATGTATGCCCGCGGGCCTCATGCCTAAGCACTCCCTAGGTGCCTTCCCCTTCCCCCCTGGGAACAAATGAAACAGAACAACAAACAATCCACTTCACAACAAAACTGAGAACAAAACTGAGAAAACTAACTCAGGTCACTAAAGAAGCTCTGACCAAGCAACAAACACAGAACATTGCAAAGCTGCTACCAACAACAACTAACACAATGCATACAACATGCTATAACCCCTCAGCCATAAACCTCTCTCTCTCTCTCTCTCTCTCTCTCTCTCTCTCTCTCTCTCTCTCTCTCTCTCTCTCTCTCTCTCTCTCTCTCTCTCAGCTGCTTCTTGACGAGGGGGCGGGGTCAGCTCTCCAATCATCAATTAGCCATTGAGTCGACCAATCAGCTGGTTGGGGAGAACTCAGGAAGCTATCTCCTGAAACACACACACTCAAATACAAAAGCTACAACACAGAAACTGGGGAACGTAACAGCTATAGCCATGGAACGAATCCCTTGCTACTCTCATTCGTGCATGTGCCGATATAGCTCCGGTTAAAATAAAAGACACTTAGCACAAAATGTCCCTATATGCAGACGATGTTCTTTTGTTTTTATCCAAGCCTAAAACTTCTATTCCCCCTTACTTAACCTGATGTCACGCCCTGACCTTAGAGATCCTTTTATGTATCTATTTTGGTTTGGTCAGGGCGTGAGTTGGGGTGGGTATTCTATGTTCTATGTTTTGTAGTTCTATGTTTTGGCCGGGTAGGGTTCTCAATCAGGGACAGCTGTCTATCGTTGTCTCTGAGAACCATACTTAGGTAGCCTTTTTTCCCACCTGTCTTGGTGGGAAGTTGACTTTGTTTAGGGCACATAGCCTTTAGCTTCACGGTTTGTTTTTGTAGTGTTTATTGTTTTGTTCGGCGTCATTGTTATTAATTAAAGAAAATGTACGCTGACCACGCTGCACCTTGGTCCTCTTCTTTTCACGGCCGTGACAGAACATCCCATCATAAACGGACCAAGCAGCGTGGTAAAAAGGAGGAATGGAGATTGGAGGAGATCCTGGCCGGAAGGGATCGCCTTCCATGGGAACAGGTGGAAGCATTGAGGAAGGCGAAGGCAGCGACGAAAGCAGAGCGGCAGCGTTACAAGGGGACACGGCTGGCAAGGAAGCCCGAGAGCTAACATAAATATATGTTGTGTTTTCGCTGTAAAACATTTAAAAAATCGGACACGTTGGCTGGATTCACAAGATGTTTATCTTTCATTTGCTGTATTGGACTTGTGATTTCATGAAATTATATTATATTATATTAAGAAACTGGATTCAATAGTAATTCCATTTTTATGGGATAACAGGCAGCCAGAATTTCAAAGAAGCATTTATGCAAGTACAGGATAGAGGGGGACTTTGGCCTTCTTCACTTTAAACTGTATTATTGGGCTGCTAATCTGAACATTGTGTCTTTCTGGAGGGAAAGTTTACCTTGGATGCGACAGAATGATTATCCTTTCATGGCTTTTGATAGAGCAGACCTGTCAACGTTCCTCACTCCCTGCACTTGTTAATAGTCCAGCATATGTGGAAAAAGCCACTTCTGACTCTAATCCAGTCATTTGCCACACTCTTAGGATCTGGACACAGATGAGGTATTTTCTGAACATTCCCACTGTATTCATTGACAGCCCGATTAGCCTGAATCATGCTTTCCACCCTGCATTGGATGATGTGGTGTTTTCACAGTGGAGGGAGAAGGGGCTCACATTGGTAATTTATACATGGATGGTCAGTTAGCTTCATTTCAACTATTACAGGGAAAGTTTAACATGCAAACAACATGTTTTTTCAGATTCCTCCAAATCAGGAATTTCTTAACTTCTTGGAACTATAGGGGGTGCTGTTCCGCATTAGCATATTTGTGTCTCCAAATTAAACTGCCTCGTGCTAAATTCTTGATCGTACAATATGCATATTATTGTTATTATTGGATAGAAAACAGTCTATAGTTTCTATAGGAGTTGAAATTTTGTCTCTGAGTGGTACAGAACAATTTCTACAGCACTTTTCATGACAGGGTTCAGATTTCAGAAATTTTTACCTCTGATCTGGGGTCTGTTTATAAGGCCACAGTGAATGCTATGAAGAAACCGACACTACCTACGTCTTCCTCTGGGTGTCTGTACGTCATCACGTTTTCAATGAAGTCTATGGGACGTTCACAGCCATTATAAATGACAAAAATGTACAGAGACCCCTCTTTCTCAACGTGCGCCTCAAGCGTGAAGGCCATCGGACCTGCCTCGTTCCAAATCGTTTTCTAACCAGCAGTATTTCTCCGGTCATGTTTTCAGTCGTTATAGTTGTTAAAAACATCATAATGTAGTGAATTTTAACCGTTTTATATCAATTTATATCCGTTTAGTGCGATTTTGAGGAATTTCTTTGTCGTGCACTCTGAAAGTTTGGACACGCTTTAGGGTGTCGGTCGTTGGTGATGGACATTTCGAAGGACAGAGGACATCTATCGACCAAAAGACGTTTATAACATAGAAAGGATACATTGCCCAAGAATATGATGGAAGATCAGCTCAAAGTAAGCAATATTTAATATGATAAACCGTGTTTCTGTCGAAATATTTTAAACGCATACATCGCCATTTTGTTTGGTATAGCTTCACTTGGCCAACCCTGTATTGAAAAGTAAGGATAATTTTAAAAATGTAAATCAGCGGTTGCATTAAGAACTAATTTGTCTTTCGATTCCTGTCAACCCTGTATTTTTTAGTCAAGTATATGATTAGCTTTTAATTAAACTAGATCACTCTGATAGATGACGTCAGACATATTGAGGCTTGATTTCCTAGTATTTTCATTGTGTAACCACGGTTTTGTATGGCTAAATATGCACCTTTTCGAACAAACTGTATATGTATGTTGTAAAATGATGTTACAGGAGTGTCATCGGAAGAATTCTGAGAAGGTTAGTGAAAAAATTAATATCTTTTGGCGGTGATTACGTTATAGCGCTCTTTGCCTGGAATCGATGCTCTGGTAACGTTTTCACATGTGGTATGCTAACTTATCGATTTATTGTGTTTTCGCTGTAAAACGCTTAGAAAATCTGAAATATTGTCTGGAATCACAAGATCTGGGTCTTTCCATTGCTATGCTTTGTCTATTCTTATGAAATGTTTTATGATGAGTAAATTGGTCATACACGTTGCTCTATCTAGTAATTCTAGTGGATTTGTGATGGTCGGTGCAATTGTAAACTGTGATTTCTACCTGAAATATGCACTTTTTTCTAACAAAAACTATCCTATACCATGAATATGTTATCAGACTGTCATCTGATGGTTTTTTTTATAGGTTATTGGCTATCAATATCTTAGTTGAGCCGAATTGGTGATAGCACCTGAAGGAGTAAGAAACTGATGGAGTTAGAATAGTGGTGTATTTTGCTAACGTGTTTAGCTAATAGATTTACATATTTTGTCTTCCCTGTAAAACATTTTAAAAATCTGAAATGGTGGCTTTATTCACAAGATCTGTATCTTTCATCTGGTGTCTTGGACTTGTGATTTAATGATATTTAGATGCTACTATCTACTTCTGAAGCTATGCTATCTATGCTAATCAGTGTGTGGGGGGTGGGGGGTGCTCCCGGATCCGGGTTTCTGAGGCAGTAGAGGTTTTAAGGACACATATCCCACAGTATGGCATTAAGCCAAATAATCCTACATTAGATATCCTGATCCTTGTGAATCCCCTTTCAAAAGGGCCGGTCTCTAGACTGTATGATGTGCTACAGGCTCACATAGAGGTATCCACAGACACTATTAAAAGGGCTTGGGAACAAGAACTTGGTTCAGAAATCTCAGATGAGGACTGGGTAGAAGCACTCAGGAATATAAACCACAGTTCAGTGAATGCCAGACACAACCTTGTACAGTTTAAAGTGATACACAGGTTACATTACTCAAAAGTAAAACTGCATAAAATATTCCCGGACACCTCACCACTGTGTGAGAGCTGCAAGCAGGATGGGGGGACGTTGACCCACTTGTTTTGGACATGTCGTAAGTTACATGCTTACTGGGCTCTCATTTTTGATGACTTATCTAAAGCCTTCGATAGAGTTCTAGCCCCAGACCCATTGATCGCTCTGTTTGGTACAGTTGATGGGAATAACCAGGAAGGGAAAGCTGTCTGTTTGGTTACAGTTGATGGGAATAACCAGGAGGGGAAAGCTGTCTCTCTGTTTGGTACAGTTGATGGGAATAACCAGGAGGGGAAAGCTGTCTCTCTGTTTGGTACAGTTGATGGGAATAACCAGGAGGGGAAAGCTGTCTCTCTGTTTGGTACAGTTGATGGGAATAACCAGGAGGGGAAAGCTGTCTCTCTGTTTGGTACAGTTGATGGGAATAACCAGGAAGGGAAAGCTGTCTCTCTGTTTGGTACAGTTGATGGGATAACCAGGAAGGGAAAGCTGTGTCTCTGTTTGGTACAGTTGATGGGAATAACCAGGAGGGGAAGGCTGTCTCTCTGTTTGGTACAGTTGATGGGAATAACCAGGAAGGGAAAGCTGTCTCTCTGTTTGGTACAGTTGATGGGAATAACCAGGAAGGGAAAGCTGTCTCTCTGTTTGGTTACAGTTGATGGGAATAACCAGGAAGGGAAAGCTGTCTCTCTGTTTGGTACAGTTGATGGGAATAACCAGGAGGGGAAAGCTGTCTCTCTGTTTGGTTACAGTTGATGGGAATAACCAGGAGGGGAAGGCTGTCTCTCTGTTTGGTACAGTTGATGGGAATAACCAGGAGGGGAAAGCTGTCTCTCTGTTTGGTTACAGTTGATGGGAATTACCAGGAGGGGAAGGCTGTCTCTCTGTTTGGTACAGTTGATGGGAATAACCAGGACGGGAAAGCTGTCTCTCTGTTTGGTTACAGTTGATGGGAATAACCAGGAAGGGAAAGCTGTCTCTCTGTTTGGTACAGTTGATGGGAATAACCAGGAAGGGAAAGCTGTCTCTCTGTTTGGTACAGTTGATGGGAATAACCAGGAAGGGAAAGCTGTCTCTCTGTTTGGTACAGTTGATGGGAATAACCAGGAAGGGAAAGCTGTCTCTCTGTTTGGTACAGTTGATGGGAATAACCAGGAGGGGAAAGCTGTCTCTCTGTTTGGTTACAGTTGATGGGAATAACCAGGAAGGGAAAGCTGTCTCTCTGTTTGGTACAGTTGATGGGAATAACCAGGAAGGGAAAGCTGTCTCTCTGTTTGGTACAGTTGATGGGAATTACCAGGAAGGGAAAGCTGTCTCTCTGTTTGGTACAGTTGATGGGAATAACCAGGAAGGGAAGACTGTCTCTCTGTTTGGTACAGTTGATGGGAATAACCAGGAAGGGAAGGCTGTCTCTCTGTTTGGTTACAGTTGATGGGAATAACCAGGAAGGGAAGGCTGTCTCTCTGTTTGGTTACAGTTGATGGGGATAACCAGGAAGGGAAAGCTGTCTCTCTGTTTGGTACAGTTGATGGGAATAACCAGGAGGGGAAGACTGTCTCTCTGTTTGGTACAGTTGATGGGAATAACCAGGAAGGGAAAGCTGTCTCTCTGTTTGGTACAGTTGATGGGAATAATCAGGAAGGGAAGGCTGTCTCTCTGTTTGGTACAGTTGATGGGAATAACCAGGAAGGGAAAGCTGTCTCTCTGTTTGGTACAGTTGATGGGAATAACCAGGAAGGGAAGGCTGTCGCTCTGTTTGGTACAGTTGATGGGAATAACCAGGAAGGGAAAGCTGTCTCTGTTTGGTACAGTTGATGGGAATAACCAGGAAGGGAAAGCTGTCTCTCTGTTTGGTTACAGTTGATGGGAATAACCAGGAAGGGAAAGCTGTCTCTCTGTTTGGTACAGTTGATGGGAATAACCAGGAAGGGAAAGCTGTCTCTCTGTTTGGTACAGTTGATGGGAATAACCAGGAAGGGAAGGCTGTCTCTCTGTTTGGTACAGTTGATGAGAATAACCAGGAAGGGAAAGCTGTCTCTCTGTTTGGTTACAGTTGATGAGAATAACCAGGAAGGGAAAGCTGTCTCTCTGTTTGGTACAGTTGATGGGAATAACCAGGAAGGGAAAGCTGTCTCTCTGTTTGGTTACAGTTGATGGGAATAACCAGGAAGGGAAGGCTGTCTCTCTGTTTGGTACAGTTGATGGGAATAACCAGGAAGGGAAAGCTGTCTCTCTGTTTGGTACAGTTGATGGGAATAACCAGGAAGGGAAAGCTGTCTCTCTGTTTGGTACAGTTGATGGGAATAACCAGGAGGGGAAAGCTGTCTCTCTGTTTGGTACAGTTGATGGGAATAACCAGGAAGGGAAGACTGTCTCTCTGTTTGGTACAGTTGATGGGAATAACCAGTAGGGGAAAGCTGTCTCTCTGTTTGGTACAGTTGATGGGAATAACCAGGAAGGGAAACCTGTCTCTCTGTTTGGTACAGTTGATGGGAATAACCAGGAAGGGAAGACTGTCTCTCTGTTTGGTACAGTTGATGGGAATAACCAGGAAGGGAAAGCTGTCTCTCTGTTTGGTACAGTTGATGGGAATAACCAGGAAGGGAAAGCTGTCTCTCTGTTTGGTACAGTTGATGGGAATAACCAGGAAGGGAAGGCTGTCTCTCTGTTTGGTACAGTTGATGGGAATAACCAGGAAGGGAAAGCTGTCTCTCTGTTTGGTTACAGTTGATGGGAATAACCAGGAAGGGAAAGCTGTCTCTCTGTTTGGTACAGTTGATGGGAATAACCAGGAAAGGAAAGCTGTCTCTCTGTTTGGTACAGTTGATGGGAATAACCAGGAAGGGAAAGCTGTCTCTCTGTTTGGTACAGTTGATGGGAATAACCAGGAAGGGAAAGCTGTCTCTCTGTTTGGTACAGTTGATGGAAATAACCAGGAAGGGAAAGCTGTCTCTCTGTTTTGTACAGTTGATGGGAATAACCAGGAAGGGAAAGCTGTCTCTCTGTTTGGTACAGTTGATGGGAATAACCAGGAGGGGAAAGCTGTCTCTCTGTTTGGTTAAAGTTGATGGGAATAACCAGGAAGGGAAAGATGTCTCTCTGTTTGGTACAGTTGATGGGAATAACCAGGAAGGGAAAGCTGTCTCTCTGTTTGGTACAGTTGATGGGAATAACCAGGAAGGGAAAGCTGTCTCTCTGTTTGGTACAGTTGATGGGAATAACCAGGAAGGGAAAGCTGTCTCTCTGTTTGGTACAGTTGATGGGAATAACCAGGAAGGGAAGGCTGTCTCTCTGTTTGGTTACAGTTGATGGGAATAACCAGGAAGGGAAGGCTGTCTCTCTGTTTGGTTACAGTTGATGGGAATAACCAGGAAGGGAAAGCTGTCTCTCTGTTTGGTACAGTTGATGGGAATAACCAGGAAGGGAAAGCTGTCTCTCTGTTTGGTACAGTTGATGGGAATAATCAGGAAGGGAAGGCTGTCTCTCTGTTTGGTACAGTTGATGAGAATAACCAGGAAGGGAAAGCTGTCTCTCTGTTTGGTTACAGTTGATGAGAATAACCAGGAAGGGAAAGCTGTCTCTCTGTTTGGTACAGTTGATGGGAATAACCAGGAAAGGAAAGATGTCTCTCTGTTTGGTACAGTTGATGGGTATAACCAGGAAGGGAAGGCTGTCTCTCTGTTTGGTACAGTTGATGGGAATAACCAGGAAGGGAAAGCTGTCTCTCTGTTTGGTTACAGTTGATGGGAATAACCAGGAAGGGAAGGCTGTCTCTCTGTTTGGTACAGTTGATGGGAATAACCAGGAAGGGAAAGCTGTCTCTCTGTTTGGTACAGTTGATGGGAATAACCAGGAAGGGAAAGCTGTCTCTCTGTTTGGTACAGTTGATGGGAATAACCAGGAGGGGAAAGCTGTCTCTCTGTTTGGTACAGTTGATGGGAATAACCAGGAAGGGAAGACTGTCTCTCTGTTTGGTACAGTTGATGGGAATAACCAGTAGGGGAAAGCTGTCTCTCTGTTTGGTACAGTTGATGGGAATAACCAGGAAGGGAAACCTGTCTCTCTGTTTGGTACAGTTGATGGGAATAACCAGGAAGGGAAGACTGTCTCTCTGTTTGGTACAGTTGATGGGAATAACCAGGAAGGGAAAGCTGTCTCTCTGTTTGGTACAGTTGATGGGAATAACCAGGAAGGGAAAGCTGTCTCTCTGTTTGGTACAGTTGATGGGAATAACCAGGAGGGGAAAGCTGTCTCTCTGTTTGGTACAGTTGATGGGAATAACCAGGAAGGGAAGACTGTCTCTCTGTTTGGTACAGTTGATGGGAATAACCAGTAGGGGAAAGCTGTCTCTCTGTTTGGTACAGTTGATGGGAATAACCAGGAAGGGAAACCTGTCTCTCTGTTTGGTACAGTTGATGGGAATAACCAGGAAGGGAAGACTGTCTCTCTGTTTGGTACAGTTGATGGGAATAACCAGGAAGGGAAAGCTGTCTCTCTGTTTGGTACAGTTGATGGGAATAACCAGGAAGGGAAAGCTGTCTCTCTGTTTGGTACAGTTGATGGGAATAACCAGGAAGGGAAGGCTGTCTCTCTGTTTGGTACAGTTGATGGGAATAACCAGGAAGGGAAAGCTGTCTCTCTGTTTGGTTACAGTTGATGGGAATAACCAGGAAGGGAAAGCTGTCTCTCTGTTTGGTACAGTTGATGGGAATAACCAGGAAAGGAAAGCTGTCTCTCTGTTTGGTACAGTTGATGGGAATAACCAGGAAGGGAAAGCTGTCTCTCTGTTTGGTACAGTTGATGGGAATAACCAGGAAGGGAAAGATGTCTCTCTGTTTGGTACAGTTGATGGGAATAACCAGGAAGGGAAAGCTGTCTCTCTGTTTGGTACAGTTGATGGGAATAACCAGGAAGGGAAAGCTGTCTCTCTGTTTGGTACAGTTGATGGGAATAACCAGGAGGGGAAAGCTGTCTCTCTGTTTGGTTACAGTTGATGGGAATAACCAGGAAGGGAAAGCTGTCTCTCTGTTTGGTACAGTTGATGGGAATAACCAGGAAGGGAAAGCTGTCTCTCTGTTTGGTACAGTTGATGGGAATAACCAGGAAGGGAAAGCTGTCTCTCTGTTTGGTACAGTTGATGGGAATAACCAGGAAGGGAAAGCTGTCTCTCTGTTTGGTACAGTTGATGGGAATAACCAGGAAGGGAAGGCTGTCTCTCTGTTTTGTTACAGTTGATGGGAATAACCAGGAAGGGAAGGCTGTCTCTCTGTTTGGTTACAGTTGATGGGAATAACCAGGAAGGGAAAGCTGTCTCTCTGTTTGGTACAGTTGATGGGAATAACCAGGAAGGGAAAGCTGTCTCTCTGTTTGGTACAGTTGATGGGAATAATCAGGAAGGGAAGGCTGTCTCTCTGTTTGGTACAGTTGATGAGAATAACCAGGAAGGGAAAGCTGTCTCTCTGTTTGGTTACAGTTGATGAGAATAACCAGGAAGGGAAAGCTGTCTCTCTGTTTGGTACAGTTGATGGGAATAACCAGGAAAGGAAAGATGTCTCTCTGTTTGGTACAGTTGATGGGTATAACCAGGAAGGGAAGGCTGTCTCTCTGTTTGGTACAGTTGATGGGAATAACCAGGAAGGGAAAGCTGTCTCTCTGTTTGGTTACAGTTGATGGGAATAACCAGGAAGGGAAGGCTGTCTCTCTGTTTGGTACAGTTGATGGGAATAACCAGGAAGGGAAAGCTGTCTCTCTGTTTGGTACAGTTGATGGGAATAACCAGGAAGGGAAAGCTGTCTCTCTGTTTGGTACAGTTGATGGGAATAACCAGGAGTGGAAAGCTGTCTCTCTGTTTGGTACAGTTGATGGGAATAACCAGGAAGGGAAGACTGTCTCTCTGTTTGGTACAGTTGATGGGAATAACCAGTAGGGGAAAGCTGTCTCTCTGTTTGGTACAGTTGATGGGAATAACCAGGAAGGGAAACCTGTCTCTCTGTTTGGTACAGTTGATGGGAATAACCAGGAAGGGAAGACTGTCTCTCTGTTTGGTACAGTTGATGGGAATAACCAGGAAGGGAAAGCTGTCTCTCTGTTTGGTACAGTTGATGGGAATAACCAGGAAGGGAAAGCTGTCTCTCTGTTTGGTACAGTTGATGGGAATAACCAGGAAGGGAAGGCTGTCTCTCTGTTTGGTACAGTTGATGGGAATAACCAGGAAGGGAAAGCTGTCTCTCTGTTTGGTTACAGTTGATGGGAATAACCAGGAAGGGAAAGCTGTCTCTCTGTTTGGTACAGTTGATGGGAATAACCAGGAAAGGAAAGCTGTCTCTCTGTTTGGTACAGTTGATGGGAATAACCAGGAAGGGAAAGCTGTCTCTCTGTTTGGTACAGTTGATGGGAATAACCAGGAAGGGAAAGCTGTCTCTCTGTTTGGTACAGTTGATGGGAATAACCAGGAAGGGAAAGCTGTCTCTCTGTTTGGTACAGTTGATGGGAATAACCAGGAAGGGAAAGCTTTCCCTTCCTGGTTATTCCCATCAACTGTACCAAACAGAGAGACAGCTTTCCCTTCCCTGGTTATTCCCATGCGAATTGTACCAAACAGAGAGACAGCTTTCCCTTCCTGGTTATTCCCATCAACTGTACCAAACAGGAGACAGCTTTCCCTTCCTGGTTATTCCCATCGACTGTACCAAACAGAGAGACAGCTTCCTTTCCTGGTTATTCCCATCAACTGTACCAAACAGAGAGACAGCTTTCCCTTCCTGGTTATTCCCATCAACTGTAACCAAACAGAGAGACAGCTTTCCCTTCCTGGTTATTCCCATCAACTGTACCAAACAGAGAGACAGCCTTCCCTTCCTGGTTATTCCCATCAACTGCTACCAAACAGGAGACAGCTTTCCCTTCCTGGTTATTCCCATCAACTGCTACCAAACAGAGACAGCTTTCCCTTCCTGGTTATTCCCATCAACTGTACCAAACAGAGAGACAGTCTTCCCTTCCTGGTTATTCCCATCAACTGTACCAAACAGAGAGACAGGTTTCCCTTCCTGGTTATTCCCATCAAGTATACCAAACGGAGAGACAGCTTTCCCCTACTGGTTATTCCCATCAACTGTACCAAACAGAGAGACAGTCTTCCCTTCCTGGTTATTCCCATCAACTGTACCAAACAGAGAGACAGCTTTCCACTCCTGGTTATTCCCATCAACTGTACCAAACAGAGAGACAGCTTTTCCCTTCCTGGTTATTCCCATCAACTGTACCAAACAGAGAGACAGCTTTCCCTTCCTGGTTATTCCCATCAACTGTACCAAACAGAGAGACAGCCTTCCCTTCCTGGTTATTCCCATCAACTGTAACCAAACAGAGAGACAGCTTTCCCTTCCTGGTTATTCCCATCAACTGTACCAAACAGAGACAGCCTTCCCTTCCTGGTTATACCCATCAACTGTACCAAACAGAGAGACATCTTTCCTTTCCTGGTTATTGCCATCAACTGTACCAAACAGAGAGACAGCTTTCCCTTCCTGGTTATTCTCATCAACTGTAACCAAACAGAGAGACAGCTTTCCCTTCCTGGTTATTCTCATCAACTGTACCAAACGGAGCAGCTGATTATTCCATCGACTGTACCAAACAGAGAGACAGCTTTCCTTCCTGGTTATTCCCATCAACTGTACCAAACAGAGAGACAGCTTTCCCTTCCTGGTTATTCCCATCAACTGTAACCAAACAGAGAGACAGCCTTCCCTTCCTGGTTATTCCCATGACCTTCCTGGTTATTCCCATCAACTGTACCAAACAGAGACAGCTTCCCTTCCTGGTTATTCCCATCAACTGTACCAAACAGAGAGACAGCTTTCCCTTCCTGGGTATTCCCATCAACTGTACCAAACAGAGAGACAGCTTTCCCTTCCTGGTTATTCCCATCAACTGTACCAACCAGCAGAGACAGCTTTCCCTTCCTGGTTATTCCCATCAACTGTGACCAAACAGAGAGACAGCTTTCCCCTCCTGGTTATTCCCATCAACTGTACCAAACAGAGAGACAGCTTTCCCTTCCTGGTTATTCCCATCAACTGTACCAAACAGAGAGACAGCTTTCCCTTCCTGGTTATTCCCATCAACTGTACCAAACAGAGAGACATCTTTCCCTTTCCTAGGTTATTCCCATCAACTGTACCAAACAGAGAGACAGCTTTCCCTTCCTGGTTATTCCCATCAACTGTACCAAACAGAGAGACAGCTTTCCTTTCCTGGTTATTCCCATCAACTGTTCCGAACAGAGAGACAGCTTTCCCTTCCTGGTTATTCCCATCAACTGTAACCAAACAGAGAGACAGCTTTCCCTTCCTGGTTATTCCCATCAGACTGTACCAAACAGAGAGAACATAGCCCTCCCTTCCTGGTTATTCCCATCAACTGTACCAAACAGAGAGACAGCTTTCCCTTCCTGGTTATTCCCATCAACTGTACCAAACAGAGAGACAGCTTTCCCTTCCTGGTTATTCCCATCAACTGTACCAAACAGAGAGACAGTCTTCCCTTCCTGGTTATTCCCATCAACTGTACCAAACAGAGAGACAGGTTTCCCTTCCTGGTTATTCCCATCAACTGTAGCCTACAACAGAGAGACAGCTTTCCCCTACTGGTTATTCCCATCGACTGTTGCCAAACAGAGAGACAGTCTTTCCCTTCCTGGTTATTCCCATCAACTGTCTACCAAACAGAGAAGACAGCTTTCCCCTCCTGGTTATTCCCATGAACTGCTGCCAAACAGAGAGACAGCTTTCCCTTCCTGGTTATTCCCATCAACTGTACCAAACAGAGAGACAGCTTTGCCTTCCTGGTCATTCCCATCAACTGATACCAAACAGAGAGACAGTCTTCCCTTCCTGGTTATTCCCAGTCAACTGTACCGAACAGAGAGACAGGTTTCCCTTCCTGGTTATTCCCATCAACTGTACCAAACAGAGAGACAGCTTTCCCCTACTGGTTATTCCCATCAACTGTACCAAACAGAGAGACAGTCTTCCCTTCCTGGTTATTCCCATCAACTGTTTTACCAAACAGAGAGACAGCTTTCCCCTCCTGGTTATTCCCATCAACTGTACCAAACAGAGAGAACAGCTTTCCCTTCCTGGTTATTCCCATCAACTGCTACCAAACAGAGAGACAGCTTTCCCTTCCTGGTTATTCCCATCAACTGTACCAAACAGAGAGACAGCCTTCCCTTCCTGGTTATTCCCATCAACTGTAACCAAACAGAGAGACAGCTTTCCCTTCCTGGTTATTCCCATCAACTGTACCAAACAGAGAGACAGCCTTCCCTTCCTGGTTATACCCATCAACTGTACCAAACAGAGAGACATACCTTTCCTTTCCTGGTTATTCCCATCAACTGTACCAAACAGAGAGACAGCTTTCCCTTCCTGGTTATTCTCATCAACTGTAACCAAACAGAGAGACAGCTTTCCCTTCCTGGTTATTCTCATCAACTGTACCAAACAGAGAGACAGCCTTGCCTTCCTGATTATTCCCATCAACTGTACCAAACAGAGAGACAGCTTTCCCTTCCTGGTTATTCCCATCAACTGTACCAAACAGAGAGACAGCTTTCCCTTCCCTGGTTATTCCCATCAACTGTAACCAAACAGAGAGACAGCCTTCCCTTCCTGGTTATTCCCATCAACTGTAACCAAACAGAGAGACAGCCTTCCCTTCCTGGTTATTCCCATCAACTGTACCAAACAGAGAGACAGCTTTTTCCCTTCCTGGTTATTCCCATCAACTGTACCAAACAGAGAGACAGCTTTCCCTTCCTGGTTATTCCCATCAACTGTACCAAACAGAGAGACAGCTTTTTCCCTTCCTCGGTTACTCCCATCAACTGTACCAAACAGAGAGAGACATCTTTCCCTTCCTGGTTATTCCCATCAACTTTAACCAAACAGAGAGACAGCTTTCCCCCTCCTGGTTATTCCCATCAACTGTACCAAACAGAGAGACAGCTTTCCCTTCCTGGTTATTCCCATCAACTGTTCTTAGAAACAAGAGAAGACAGCTTTCCCTTCCTGGTTATTTCCATCAACTGTACCAAACAGAGAGACAAGGACTTTCCCTTCCTGGTTATTCCCATCAACTGTACCAAACAGAGAGACAGCTTTCCCTTCCTGGTTATTCGCCATCAGACTGTTACCAAACAGAGAGACAGCTTTCCTTTCCTGGTTATTCCCATCAACTGTTCCAAACAGAGAGACAGCTTTCCCTTCCTGGTTATTCCCATCAACTGTAACCAAACAGAGAGACAGCTTTCCCTTCCTGGTTATTCCCATCAACTGTACCAAACAGAGAGACAGCCTTCCCTTCCTGGTTATTCCCATGGACTGTACCGGAACAGAGAGACAGCTTTCCCTTCCTGGTTATTCCCATCAACTGTACCAAACAGAGAGACAGTCCTTTTCCCTTCCTGGTTATTCCCATCAGACTGTACCAAACAGAGAGACAGTCTTCCCTTCCTGGTTATTCCCATCAACTGTACCAAACAGAGAGACAGGTTTCCCTTCCTGGTTATTCCCATCAACTGTACCAAACAGAGAGACAGCTTTCCCCTACTGGTTATTCCCATCAACTGTACCAAACAGAGAGACAGTCTTCCCTTCCTGGTTATTCCCATCAACTGTACCAAACAGAGAGACAGCTTTCCCCTCCTGGTTATTCCCATCAACTGTACCAAACAGAGAGACAGCTTTCCCTTCCTGGTTATTCCCATCAACTGTACCAAACAGAGAGACAGCTTTCCCTTCCTGGTTATTCCCATCAACTGTACCAAACAGAGAGACAGCCTTCCCTTCCTGGTTATTCCCATCAACTGTAACCAAACAGAGAGACAGCTTTCCCTTCCTGGTTATTCCCATCAACTGTACCAAACAGAGAGACAGCTTTCCCTTCCTGGTTATTCTCATCAACTGTAACCAAACAGAGAGACAGCTTTCCCTCTGCTCTGGTTATTCTCATCAACTGTACCAAACAGAGAGACAGCCTTCCCTTCCTGGTTATTCCCATCAACTGTACCAAACAGAGAGACAGCTTTCCCTTCCTGGTTATTCCCATCAACTGTACCAAACAGAGAGACAGCTTTCCCTTCCTGGTTATTCCCATCAACTGTAACCAAACAGAGAGACAGCTTTCCCTTCCTGGTTATTCCCATCAACTGTACCAAACAGAGACAGCTTTCCCTTCCTGGTTATTCCCATCAACTGTACCAAACAGAGCGACAGCCTTCCCCTTCCTGGTTATTCCCATCAACTGTACCAAACAGAGAGACAGCTTTCCCCTTCCTGGTTATTCCCATCAACTGTACCAAACAGAGAGACAGCCTTCCCTTCCTGATTATTCCCATCAACTGTACCAAACAGAGAGACCGCTTTCCCTTCCTGGGTTATTCCCATCAACTGTACCAAACAGAGAGACAGTCTTCCCCTCCTGGTTATTCCCATCAACTGTACCAAACAGAGAGACAGCTTTCCCTTCCTGGTTATCCCCATCAACTGTAACCAAACAGAGAGACAGCCTTCCCTTCCTGGTTATTCCCATCAACTGTAACCAAACAGAGAGACAGCCTTCCCTTCCTGGTTATTCCCATCAACTGTACCAAACAGAGAGACAGTCTTCCCTTCCTGGTTATTCCCATCAACTGTACCAAACAGAGAGACAGCTTTCCCTTCCTGGTAATTCCCATCAACTGTACCAAACAGAGAGACAGCTTTCCCTTCCTGGTTATTCCCATCAACTGTACCAAACAGAGAGACAGCTTTCCCTTCCTGGTTATTCCCATCAACTGTAACCAAACAGAGAGACAGCTTTCCCCTCCTGGTTATTCCCATCAACTGTACCAAACAGAGAGACAGCTTTCCCTTCCTGGTTATTCCCATCAACTGTACCAAACAGAGAGACAGCTTTCCCTTCCTGGTTATTCCCATCAACTGTACCAAACAGAGAGACAGCTTTCCCTTCCTGGTTATTCCCATCAACTGTACCAAACAGAGAGACAGCTTTCCCTTCCTGGTTATTCCCATCAACTGTAACCAAACAGAGAGACAGCTTTCCCTGTCCTGGTTATTCCCATCAACTGTACCAAACAGAGAGACAGCCTTCCCCTCCTGGTAATTCCCATCAACTGTAACCAAACAGAGAGACAGCTTTCCCCTCCTGGTTATTCCCATCAACTGTACCAAACAGAGAGACAGCCTTCCCCTCCTGGTTATTCCCATCAACTGTAACCAAACAGAGAGACAGCTTTCCCCTCCTGGTTATTCCCATCAACTGTACCAAACAGAGAGACAGCTTTCCCTTCCTGGTTATTCCCATCAACTGTAACCAAACAGAGAGACAGCTTTCCCTTCCTGGTTATTCCCATCAACTGTACCAAACAGAGAGACAGCTTTCCCTTCCTGGTTATTCCCATCAACTGTACCAAACAGAGAGACAGCCTTCCCCCTCCTGGTTATTCCCATCAACTGTACCAAACAGAGACACAGCTTTCCCTTCCTGGTTATTCCCATCAACTGTACCAAACAGAGAGACAGCTTTCCCTTCCTGGTTATTCCCATCAACTGTACCAAACAGAGAGACAGCTTTCCCCTCCTGGTTATTCCCATCAACTGTACCAAACAGAGAGACAGCTTTCCCCTCCTGGTTATTCCCATCAACTGTACCAAACAGAGAGACAGCTTTCCCCTCCTGGTTATTCCCATCAACTGTACCAAACAGAGAGACAGCTTTCCCCTCCTGGTTATTCCCATCAACTGTAACCAAACACCGAGACAGTTTTCCCTTCCTGGTTATTCCCATCAACTGTACCAAACAGAGCGATCAATGGGTCTGGGGCTAGAACTCTATCGAAGGCTTTAGATAAGTCATCAAAAATGAGAGCCCAGTAAGCATGTAACTTACGACATGTCCAAAACAAGTGGGTCAACGTCCCCCCATCCTGCTTGCAGCTCTCACACAGTGGTGAGGTGTCCGGGAATATTTTATGCAGTTTTACTTTTGAGTAATGTAACCTGTGTATCACTTTAAACTGTACAAGGTTGTGTCTGGCATTCACTGAACTGTGGTTTATATTCCTGAGTGCTTCTACCCAGTCCTCATCTGAGATTTCTGAACCAAGTTCTTGTTCCCAAGCCCTTTTAATAGTGTCTGTGGATACCTCTATGTGAGCCTGTAGCACATCATACAGTCTAGAGACCGGCCCTTTTGAAAGGGGATTCACAAGGATCAGGATATCTAATGTAGGATTATTTGGCTTAATGCCATACTGTGGGATATGTGTCCTTAAAACCTCTACTGCCTCAGAAACCCGGATCCGGGAGCACCCCCCACCCCCCACACACTGATTAGCATAGATAGCATAGCTTCAGAAGTAGATAGTAGCATCTAAATATCATTAAATCACAAGTCCAAGACACCAGATGAAAGATACAGATCTTGTGAATAAAGCCACCATTTCAGATTTTTAAAATGTTTTACAGGGAAGACAAAATATGTAAATCTATTAGCTAAACACGTTAGCAAAATACACCACTATTCTAACTCCATCAGTTTCTTACTCCTTCAGGTGCTATCACCAATTCGGCTCAACTAAGATATTGATAGCCAATAACCTATAAAAAAAACCATCAGATGACAGTCTGATAACATATTCATGGTATAGGATAGTTTTTGTTAGAAAAAAGTGCATATTTCAGGTAGAAATCACAGTTTACAATTGCACCGACCATCACAAATCCACTAGAATTACTAGATAGAGCAACGTGTATGACCAATTTACTCATCATAAAACATTTCATAAGAATAGACAAAGCATAGCAATGGAAAGACCCAGATCTTGTGATTCCAGACAATATTTCAGATTTTCTAAGCGTTTTACAGCGAAAACACAATAAATCGATAAGTTAGCATACCACATGTGAAAACGTTACCAGAGCATCGATTCCAGGCAAAGAGCGCTATAACGTAATCACCGCCAAAAGATATTAATTTTTTCACTAACCTTCTCAGAATTCTTCCGATGACACTCCTGTAACATCATTTTACAACATACATATACAGTTTGTTCGAAAAGGTGCATATTTAGCCATACAAAACCGTGGTTACACAATGAAAATACTAGGAAATCAAGCCTCAATATGTCTGACGTCATCTATCAGAGTGATCTAGTTTAATTAAAAGCTAATCATATACTTGACTAAAAAATACAGGGTTGACAGGAATCGAAAGACAAATTAGTTCTTAATGCAACCGCTGATTTACATTTTTAAAATTATCCTTACTTTTCAATACAGGGTTGGCCAAGTGAAGCTATACCAAACAAAATGGCGATGTATGCGTTTAAAATATTTCGACAGAAACACGGTTTATCATATTAAATATTGCTTACTTTGAGCTGATCTTCCATCATATTCTTGGGCAATGTATCCTTTCTATGTTATAAACGTCTTTTGGTCGATAGATGTCCTCTGTCCTTCGAAATGTCCATCACCAACGACCGACACCCTAAAGCGTGTCCAAACTTTCAGAGTGCACGACAAAGAAATTCCTCAAAATCGCACTAAACGGATATAAATTGATATAAAACGGTTAAAATTCACTACATTATGATGTTTTTAACAACTATAACGACTGAAAACATGACCGGAGAAATACTGCTGGTTAGAAAACGATTTGGAACGAGGCAGGTCCGATGGCCTTCACGCTTGAGGCGCACGTTGAGAAAGAGGGGTCTCTGTACATTTTTGTCATTTATAATGGCTGTGAACGTCCCATAGACTTCATTGAAAACGTGATGACGTACAGACACCCAGAGGAAGACGTAGGTAGTGTCGGTTTCTTCATAGCATTCACTGTGGCCTTATAAACAGACCCCAGATCAGAGGTAAAAATTTCTGAAATCTGAACCCTGTCATGAAAAGTGCTGTAGAAATTGTTCTGTACCACTCAGAGACAAAATTTCAACTCCTATAGAAACTATAGACTGTTTTCTATCCAATAATAACAATAATATGCATATTGTACGATCAAGAATTTAGCACGAGGCAGTTTAATTTGGAGACACAAATATGCTAATGCGGAACAGCACCCCCTATAGTTCCAAGAAGT